>NC_052355.1:50532778-50643721 GCF_009727055.1 Benincasa hispida | reverse complement strand
AACTACTTTATTATATAATATATATTATACTATATATTATATCAATATAACACATAATTTATAGTTATTATATTGTCTCAAATACAACATAACCTATAATTTATTTCTCTCTCAACACTACATGGAATTTAATATAAATCACATTTATACTAAATTTAATTATATGAATCTCATCTATATAATTAATATTTAAATCATATTCAAATATTTAATTCCTCTCAAATTAAATTTTATATTATAATGTATTAAATTCATTATATTAATTATATCACATATAATTAATTCCCTCAATTAATTTAAATAATTCAAATTAATCCAAAATTAATTCTCAATAATCATTGTTGAGCTACAGAGGGGACCTTATGAACTTGTAGATTGAAGCTCCAATGATATTTTAGTTAAATTATTCAACATCCATTAACTGTCGGTCACTCCACTAAAGATCGGTAGTTGTACTCTTCACACTACAGATATATTTATATGTCCATTGGATACAGCCAATCAACAGTGCAATAACCCTTTACAAATTCCTCGTAGGTACAGTTGGGCCAAAATTACCGTTTTGTTCCTATAGTTACATCTAACTTCTCAAGTACCATTGATCCGTCTAATGAACAATAAGTCATAGTCTAACTATGACCAAACCCCTCTCGGGCTAAGAGAGGGTGTAACGCCAATTGTTCAAGCCTCAGAATCAGCCCTTAAGGGAGCAATTTATCTACTTACCTCATTAGAGAATGAGTGAATTCCATCTTGTGAAGCTGCGTTCTCAGTTCCTCAATCAGAAGAATCCCCAAAATGGTAGGCTTATTGAGTCTGCATTCTGGCCACTCTCACCCATATAAACCAAAGGACTGCCTTTATAGGCAAGAGTTCACAACTCACTTAAGATTCATGTCATGTCAGCTATGGTCATCCTGGTGAAATCTAAGTCAAGAGACTATTCATTTCGTGGTCTAATCTTATAGAAACCCATTTGTATAGAATGCCCCTGCTCACATTGTCTCTACATGAATGATCAGGATCATATCATTTGTAGCACTTTACAACAATTGTAATATCTACAAAGCAGGTCGTATTCGTAATGTCACTAGGATAAGTTATCTAGCCTTACCCATCTACTATAGACCATTTAGGTTATCACTTAAACATGATTCCCCTGTATGTCTCTACATACATATTTAAGCTACATACGGTAAACTTGCATGTTAGTTTATTGATTTCGTTGGTTAATGCTACTAAATGTCGAATAAAATATCGCATATGTTATTAAATAAATAAATTGTTTGTACATTACAATCACAAACAATAGAACTCATGAGATTTAGGGCATCAACCCTAACAGTACCCTCATTGAAGAGTCTAAAAATGAAATGGTCGAAAAGGATGTGGAAGTTGCTCCACTAGGTCTGGAGGTTGGTGGTCAATCCATAGTGGATGAACTTAAAGAGGTGAATCTTAGCATAGTATAGGAGTTGTGCCCAACTTTCATTAGTTCATCTCTCTCTGGTGAGGAGAAAGGCGAATATATGAGTAAACTCACTGAATACATGGACATTTTCTCTTGGTCTTACAAAGAGATGTTGGGGCTTGATCCAAATTTTTGAGATCTGCAAGGTCCTCATTATTGAAAGAGAACTATAAAAATGTCTTAAATTTTTCAAAAGGAGGTTTGAGTTTTGAGTTGAGGCTTGCACGTGGGAAATGAAACATATGTTTTACTTTTAGAGAAGTTCTGAACTTGAGATTTCCAACACCTAACTTAAACTTGTAGGTTTTTACAATAGCAATATCATCGAGGTATCAACGCAAGACACAAGACTAGAGTAATTTAAGAAAGCAAGAAAGGAATCCAGAAAGACAAATGCAAGGATTAAAAATTGATTAATTTCCATTTGTTAATGCAAGGAAGAATACATTGGAATTCATCATTGATCAAACGTATACAAAAGATAGGAATTTAATCAAAAAAAGAAATTCAAGCTAACACCCCCAAAATTCTTTACGATGCTGGCATATCGTCCCTGCGTTCAGGTGTAAGGTCGTCATCCATGAATTGTAATGGGCTGACCAAATGTGCCGACAGAGAGGGTAATGTGAACATTACCATCATGACCTGGTTGATATACTGAGTTGTGAAGTTAAACTAGTTCTGGCTTCTCTTCGTTTGTTGGTGCATGTAGTCCCTTAATGCCACGTTCTAGTGTTGTAGTGTTGCTAGTTGAAGGTGAAGTGCCTCCATAGATGCAACCATTGGTCTTATTTGGGCTTGGATGAATTCTTTAAGTTCAACCATATTGGCTTTAATTATTGGGGGGTGGCTGCATTGGTGGAAGGTTGTTGGTTTTTGCGTTTCCCTAACTGGGTCTTGTGTATGTTGGGTGTTGCTTGTACTCAACCCGTACATAAACGGTAGTAAAGGGATGAAGGAAGGCAGTATTGGTGAGCTTGAGGGGGAAAACAAGGGCTATGAGTCTCACCAATTTGATCCTCATGCATTTCATCTTGTGGTGTTGGATCAATTGGGTCATCGACTGGTGAGGGCAAGGCTAAGGCAGGAAGAGGGAGGTTCAGGTCTAAGTGGGTCTCTTCATGCTTCAACGCCAGTTCTGCTTCTGATTCTTGCTCATTTTATTGAAGCATCATTATTGTATTCGTACATCAAACTCCTTAACGTGTCTCCTTTTTGTCATGCGTTTGGAGGATTGAGGTCTAGTTGCCTTGGTCTTGAGAGACAGGGCAAGTTGGTTGGGTGAGCCGCAGAGTAGATGCCTGATTAGTTTGACATCCATGATGTTGGGAATGGTATCCTAAATCTCTTTATAATCTCGTAGTTTTTAAGCTCTGTATAAACATATTGTTGTTAATAAAATAAATGTTATTTTATAAGCATATACTCAATCCAATAAACTAAGATCCAAGGTTATTTCATGTAATTTAAACAAGTATATAGAGACATACAAATAGATCTTGTTTAAATGATAACCTAAATGGTCTGTAGTAGATGGATACGATTGGGTACATTATCTTGATGACACTACGTATATGACCTGCTTTGTAGGTGTTACATGTGTTGTAAAGTGCTACAAATGAACTGATCTTGATCATTCATGTGGAGACATGCGAGCGGGGCTATTCTATACAAAGAGTTTGTATAAGACCAGAATACGAAATGACTAGTCTCTTTATATAACACCGTTAATATTCGAGACGTACATTTCCCTAGGATGACCATAGGTGACATGACCCGAATCCTGAGTGAGTTGTGAACTTCTGCTCATGAAGGCGGTCCTTTGATTTGTATGGGTGGGAGTGGCCAGATTGCCAACTCAACAAGCCTACCATTTTGGTGATTCGTCTGATTGGGGAGATGGGAACTCAGCTATACAAGACGAAACTCACTCCTTCTCTAATGCAGGGGCAAGTAGATAAATTGCTCCCTTAAGGGTTGATTACAGGTCTTAAACATAGTGGCCACA
Organism: Benincasa hispida; assembly: GCF_009727055.1. NCBI lineage: Eukaryota > Viridiplantae > Streptophyta > Magnoliopsida > Cucurbitales > Cucurbitaceae > Benincasa > Benincasa hispida. Next base: position 50,640,242 of record NC_052355.1, on the reverse strand, counting down.
TCCTCTTCTAGCCCGAGAGGACTTGGTCATAGTGGGACTATGACTTATTGTTCATTAGAGGAATCAGTGGTACTTAAGGAGTTAGATGTAACTATATGGATAAAACGGTATTTTGGCCAAGCTATACTTACGAGAAATTTAGGAAGGGTCATCGCACTGCTGATTGGTTATATCCAATGGACACAGAAATTTATCTGTATTGCGAAGAGTGCAGTTGTCAATCTTTAATGGAATGACCGACAGTTAACAGGTGTTGGGTAATTTAATTAAAGAGTTTAGTTAATTATCCGAATACCATTGGAACTTCAATGTACAGGTCCATATGGTCGCCACTATAGCTCAACGGGGATTTAATCTTTGGATTAATCTGCAGTGTTCAAATTACTTGAGGGAATTAATGATATATGATATAATTAATTATAATGTATTTGATACATTATGAGAGAAATTTGAATATGATTCAAATACCAATTATATGAATAAGATTCATGTCATTAAATATAAATATGATTTATATTAAAAGGAATAAAATATTTGGATATGATCAAAATATTATTTATATAGATGAGATTCATATAAATGGATTTAATATAAATGTGATTTATATTAAATGTCACATATAGTTAAGAGAGAATAAAAATTATAGTTTATGTTGTATTTGATGCAATATACAATTATAGACTATATGTTATATTTGATATAACATATAGTGTATATATAATAAAGTAGTTATTATATATTTGTTATTAATTTATTTGAAGTTAATGAAAGGGATGAAGTTATAACTCCCTTCCCACATTCTCTCCAAATAACTAACAAGTGATAAAGGTATAGGTGTGTTGGAATTGGTGTTCTAATTCTCCTGGAGTCTCGTAGTTTGTAATTTATACATATTGTTATGAATAAAATAAGAGTTATTTTATCTGGCATTTACTCATATCCAATAAACAAAACTCCATGGTTATTGTATGTAAGCTTAAGCATGTATATGAGATATACAAGTGGATCATGCCTTAAAGTGATAACCTAAATAGGTCTGTAGTATAAGGATTAAGGAGGGATATCTGATTCTGGTGACACTACGGATACGGGCCGCTTTTTAGAGGTTTGCAAATGTTGTGAACTACTACAGATGGTAGATCCTGACCATTCATGTGGAGACATGCAAGCGGGGGTGTCCTATACAAAGAGTTTGTATAAGACCGGACCAGAGATGATTCGTTTCTGTATATAACGCCGTTGATACTGGAGAATTATATCTCACCTAAACGACAATAGGTGACATGGCCACAATCCTGAGTGTTTTGGGAACTTCTGCCTTTGAGGGCGGTTCTTTGATTAGTATGGGTGAGAGTTGTCAGATTGCAACTCAACATGCCTACCTTTTTGGGGACTTATCTAATTTGGGAGCTGGGAACTCAGTTACACAAGATGGAATTCACTTCTTCCCCAAAGCAGGGGAAGTAAATAGATTGCTCCTTTAAGGGCTGATTCCGAGTCTTGAACATAGTGGCCACAACTTCTCTTTGGAAGAAGAGAACTCAGTCATAGAAGAACTATGACTTATATTCATTAGAGGGTCAGTGATACTTAAGGAGTTAGATGTAACTACAGGGCATAACGGTTATTGGCCCAACTATACTTACGAGTGATCTGTGAAGTTTATCACACTGTTGATTGGTTGATATGAACATATAATATATCTGTAGTAAGGAGAGTTCAGCTGTCGGTCTTTAAGTGGAGTGTCTGACAGTTAATGGATGGTGGATCCCGTGACTAAAGAGTCAGTTATTCACGTACCATTGAAGCTTCGAGCTACAGGTTCATAAGGTCCCCTTGGTAACTCAATGGATTCAAGTTGAGAATCAGTTCTTAGTGTTGAATTGAAATGTTCAAATTGACAAAAGATAATTCGATTATATATGATATGATCGTGTGATGTATGAGATACATCAAGTGGAGGATTAATGTAAATGGGATTTACATTAAGTGCTATGAAATAGAAAAGAGCTATGTTTTATAGTTTTCATGAGATGAAATATTAAAACTATGGGTTATAAATATAATATGGTAAGTTGGTTATCATATATATTTATAATAATATTGAATTAATTATTGGATAATTATCTCTTTTTCTCTAATAACCAATTAAGTGGGAGGTTATTGGTGGTTTCATGGTAACCGTGAGATAAAAGAAAAAATGTTTTCCTAAATTTAGTAGATTTTAGAAAGTTGTTATTCTCGGCAAGTTCTCACGGTGGTTGTCAAGTGAATGAGATTTACTAAACGAAAGTTGAAGAGAGACTAGACGATCGTGGAATGATACTATATGATAGTTCACTCAGCTGGCTGATAGCTAAACGATCGCGGAGCTTCTTCTAAACGATTGGGTTGTTGGGTTTTATGTCCTAAAACTCGTGGTTTGTAAACAATAAAACATATTCTGAAAATTCAATAAGTTGCTATTGAATACATTGTTTTTTCCGAAATCCAATAAACCTAAAGTCCCTTGACTATTACATGAGTACTTGAATTTTATGTGGAGACATACAAATGGATCAGGTTCGAGTAAATAGTCAAAATGATCTATAGTATATGAATAAGGTTGGGTGCCTTGTTCTAGTAACACTATTGGATGCGGCCTACTCTGTAGTTGTTACAAAGAGTTGTAAAGTGCTACATATGAAGTGATCCTAATCCGTACATGTTATGACATGAGGAGTGGGGACATCCGTGCAAATAAGTTTTGTACGAGATTGGACCACGAAACTAGTTACTCTTACTTTATAACACTGTTTACTATTTAAGATTGACTATTTCAAAGCTATGACCTATGTAACTTGACCTTAATCCTGAGCTAACTATGAACTCCTATTTGTTCGGGATTATCCTTTGATCTGCAAGTGGAATAGAAAAAGGAGGAGTATGGACTAAACTGTACATAAGTATTGCTCATATTAAAAGTATCAAATCGTAATTATGTCAATAGTTTGTAAGTTTATACTGTGGTTTATTATTTTAGACAATAATTTTGCTAAGACATGCACCAACCCTACCGGCAATTAAATTGTTAAAAACTATATATATTAAAATTTTATATTTTTTTGTGTATAGAGAAAAGAGGAGTATGGACTAAAACTGCACCTAAGTATTGCTCATATTAAGTATGGAATCATATTCTGCCTATTTCTACAAAGCCACGCCTGACGCACATTTTTTTATCTTCGAGAAAGTCTTGGATTTTTCTTTTTTTTTTAGGGCAAAATGCACTTTTGGTTCCTGAAGTTTGGGGTCGATATCTATTTGATCCCTAAGATTTCAAAACATACACTTTAATTCTTCACATTTGCAAAATGATTCCTGACTTAACTTTAAACCAACGGGATGCTTAGTGGACTATTAAGTGCTGGTGTGGATGGGATGAAAAGGCTACTTCATTTAACTGCATGACAAAATCTATTTGGTTAGTTCATCCAAACTTAAATCATATTTCCCACCGATAAAACAAACCTTCAGAAATTAAGTGAAAAAATATACAAATACATTTTTGTTGAGAGTGGGATTTGAACCCACGCCCTTTCGGACCAAAACCTTAATCTGGCGCCTTAGACCAACTCGGCCATCTCAACTTTGATTTTAAATTAATATTCAAGAATATACATATATATATATATATATATATATATATGTAATTCAAAATCTTTTTATTTTGTTTTAAAACAATCTAACGTTTATCACAATGTTCAATTACATCAAATTAAAAATTAGATTTTTAAAAGTGCTACAAGCTTTTCATTCGATTTGGATGAGCTTTGTATTTTTCATCTCCCAACTTTCTTTTGGTTTAAAATTGTCATATCATTATCCATTTTTAGTGGGTGTTTAAATTTTGAAAATGGATATAAATTTACTTTTTTTTCCATAAAATATTTTTTTATGTGTTTAATGAATTATCAAACATTGCATGGCAAGAGATTGGGCTTCAAAGAAAAATGTTGTTAGAGACTGATTTTTGCAATTTGTTCTTTAATCTTAGCTTTTCATGAGAAAAAATTTTAATTTAATTTATCTGATACAATAGTTTTCAGAAATTTCAGAATGAGGGCAATTTGGGAATACAGGGCGCCGGCTTCCGGTCCCACTTCTTACCGTTAAGGCGTTAACGATAGATATCGCCCATTTTAAAAGATAGATAACGGCGCAAATTTTTGAAATGTTACCGTTGGATTTTGGATGAAATAGCCGTTGCCTTTCCACTCAAGGTTCTTTAGGAGACGAACCCTTCATATTTTCCTTTTAGTCGCGTCCTGCATTTCCAAGTTCTCAAAATTTCTCAGATTCACTCATTTTTCTTTTCGTCCATTTGATTTCTTGATTCCTTCAGTCCGATTTCTCTTTCGAATTTGGTTTCCCCTGTATCGATTACAAACCCTAAATCCGCTCAGTCCAAGAAATTTTGGGGATTTTTTCAGGTTGAAGATTTGGTATGGCTTCGAAAACAGCAACCAAAGACATTATCACTCTTCGTGGTTCTGCGGCGATTGTCAGCGAGTTCTTTGGTATATTTATAGGAATTTTCTGTTCAATTCGGTTGATTATCGATGTATAACCTCGGCTGATTTATTCTTTTTCGTTTTCTTGAAATTTCCCGTTTAGGGTATGCTGCAAATATTTTTTTATGCTGGGTGTGCTTTCTCTATTCTTTTTTTTTTTTTTTTTTTTTTTTGTGATCATTTATATTTGTATTTTGTCACTTACAAGCGATGTTGATTCGATTGTAACTGTGTAGCATTCTTTACAATCGTGGGCTTTATCCGGAAGAAAGTTTTGTTAGGGTTAAGAAATATGGACTTCCTATGTTGCTTACTCAAGATGAAGGTGTTAAGACCTTCATTTCTAATCTAACTGCTCAGATTTCTGGTTAGTTCCCTTACCCTTAATGAAAGATTTGCACTATCCAACAGTTCAGTATTGTATTTTTCTTTTTTCCTCTTGCAGTATACCAGATTGTAGTGTGATTTATACTTTCCTGAGAATTATGTTTATTGAGAAGTTTTTGAATTGTGAAATTGGTTTTAGAATGGCTGGAAGCTGGGAAGTTACAAAGGGTTGTGCTAGTTATAATGAGCAAATCCAACAATGAGGTCCTTGAGAGGTGGAATTTCAGAATTGAAACTGATGGAGAGGTGTTGGAGAAAGGGTAACAAATTCAACAAAATATTTCTCTTCCCCTTTCTTAAATTTCTGGGTTTTGTGTTGATTAGATGATGTTGTTGCAGTGTGTCGAAGGAAAAGAGCGATAAAGAAATAATGAGGGAGATCCAAGCAATTATGAGACAGATTGCTTCAAGCATCACCTACTTGCCCTGCCTAGATGAACCCTGTAAGTTTTGGTAAAATTTATTATCTTAGGGATTGGTGTAACATAATATGATATTGTTTTGACCGTGTTCTGAGTCCATGAGATGTCTAGTTTCCATTATGAAACCATTATGCACAACCCTGTAAGTTTTGCTTCAATCATCACTTGCCTGCCTGATGTGTCATTTGTTATGTTGTTGGGGATTGGTTTGACGTGCGAAGGCTTATGTTTTTAGGCTGAGTTATGAATCAGTGTGATGTCATTTAAGTTCTAGCATGAAATCATTTACCTTTAGTAGCTGATTTGAACATAGCTTGAATGGCCAGGCATAGATTTATCTTTCTTATGGGATTTAAGAATCAATACCCCTCTTTTACATTCTAAAAAGGAAATCATTAATTTATGATGATTTGCGAGTGTCTTAGAAGATAATCTAGATGTGTGAGCTCTTTTCTTTTTAACTGGCCACCTTCATAGTTGGTTCATTAAGGTCATCACCTTCTACCCTCTCACTTGTTCTACCTCTTTAGGGGAAAGCTGTTTCTTAAACTGATATGATCCATGTTGCTCAATCAAGTGTTCTATGATGTATTTTGTTGTCTCAGGTGTGTTTGATGTGTTAGCATACACCGATAAAGATCTTACTGTTCCATTTACTTGGATAGAGAGTGACCCTAAACTAATTGCTAATCCACAAATGGTGAAGCTGCATTCTTTTGACACAAAGGTGAGGGAATGGGACTTCGTGCAGAAATATCAAACTTATTTGTTTCAGCTAATCTTGATTCATTGCCAGTAAACTAACTTTTGAATGGTGTTCTTGCAGATTCATAAAGTGGACACCCTTGTTTCTTACAAGAATGATGATTGCGATGACGAGTAAAAAAAAAAAAACTCCCTTTTCTTCAATTTGTTGTTGGTTTCAGAATCCTCCAACCCGATCTCGCTTTCAAGGTGGTATTGTGAATCATTTATTCACATTTTTTTTTATTGTACTGTAACTTAGGAAGAACAATGTTGTTGTGGATTCGATTAGAGTTCCACCTGAATGAAATGGTTGGAGATTGTTTCTTTATAAAGAAAACATGTTTCTACGGACAAGGTTGTTGCGTCTTTAAGAACAAGGGTGGACCAAGTCTTGATCCACTCAGTTTAGCCAAATTCTTCGGTCAAACCAGAATTGTGCTCTCTAAAAATAAACAACCATCCATAATTAGAAACTAGTAAGTAAATTTATGTTGAAAAATCCAAGATTTTGATGAAAGCCAGGAGAAGTTGCTGAGAAAAAGAAAGGAAAAGGAAGAAGAATGGGTTTAGATGGTGGTCTGTCTTGGGCAGATCAATGGGATAACAACCCTGACCCTCCACCATCATCTTCGTCAGAAAATGAGAAGAAGAAGAACAAAGATGGGTCTTCAGAAAAGGGAAAATTTAGGAAGACAATCTTGGGCTTCAAATGGATGAAAGAATTGCGAAAGAAATCTGACAAATCTTGAAAAAAAGACCCATAAAATCCTAATCCAAGTGGAATGAATCATTTTACTGTCTAATTAAATTCCCATTTTTTCACTTGTACTTTCTTTTCTTTTTCTTAAGCTCTGAATGTCTGAAGCCAGGAAATGAGCATAAAAATTCTGGTATTATTACATTACAAAATTCTAATATTATTACATTACGGAATTTTATTCTTCTTTATATGACTGAATGAATTCTAATAATATTACATTACAGATTCTTCTGTTTTCTTCTTCTCTTCTTCCAAACAAATTAGGGATCAAGTATATGTTTTTATTCACGAACTCGTCCAAAATATGACTGAAAATAGACGTATTCACAAACTGTGTTTTGATACATCCAAAATATGACTGAAAATAGATGTATTCACGAACTGTGTTTTTGATACGTCCAAAATATGACTGGAGTAAGTTTTAGATTTCATCCCAAAAATAAAGTTTTGTTTCTCTAAGCAAAAGGATAATAAATAGATGGATCACTCTATATTTGCATCACTTTCGAAATATTTCCAAGAAAAAAGTTTCTTAGATTTCAATTTTGTATCATATAATTTTTGTTTATTTGGCATATTTTTTTTATTCACTTCAGGCATGGGCAACTCAATGACAGAATGACACCAAATTCTAGTTTAAATTTCATAGTACAGGCAGTGTACACTAAATTTCTAACATTATTTATTATTAAAGAAACGAAAAGAAAATAAAAGAACCTTCATTAAATCAGAGCACTCTTTAAAATATAATAAAATAATATAACTCGACTTGTTTATCTATCATATTATTCTCTACAAAGAGGCAAGGGGTTTAAATCAACGTGAAATTAGAAAACTAAAACAAAGTTATAAAATAAGCCGAGCATAGTCCAGATCACACTCCAAGGTGAACTCAAAAAACTAATAAAAAATAAAATAAAATAAATTGTCTAAGAAAGTGTACATATGTAACATTCAAAGTGCTGTAAATTGAAAAATCAGAGAGTAATAAAGATGAATTCTAATGGAAACTTGAGGAATTGATCATAGGAATGTTCAACTTCATTCATTTCATTATTGAAACACCCCAACAAGATGACACTAAGATCCCCACAACATATTAAAAGTAAAAATACGACGTCTAAGTTCTAACACCAACACAAGGAGTTGCTAGAAATTAAAGAGGGAAGGAACAAAGCACACAGATGAATACATGAACTAATAACTGACGCAAATATCAACTACTATAATAATACTTGACATACTGAAGAACCACCACAATGACCAGAAACAGGACGTAATGAATAAAGACAACTAAATCCTACAGAAAAAGACACCTTCTCTCCAGACTTTTATCAACGGTTGAACATTCTGAGTTGAGACGCCAATTCAACAATCGAGAGTAATTTCCAGAACCATGGCACCAATTCAGATACTTGGAGCTTTTTGTTTTTTGTTTTTTTTTTCCTTTTTTCTTTGGCTTCATTCAAAAGTCTAAAAAAAATCCAACATTTGGATTGAAACTGCCAGTCAATCCTACCATCATTGGCTGTTCTGGGTTTCTGGCGAGAACTAATCTGAAAATTTTTACCATGCACATATAATATTTAACCAAGAAGCAAGGCTGGAAATCTCTTGACTAAGGATGGAAGAACCCAGTTCGCCTTCCCCCCTCTTATTCACATTTCGATATCTCCTTCCCACAATCAATGCAACGCAAGTCCAGACAAAATGTTTCCTCGTGTACTGTCTCATCGATGCAGCGTCCACACCAATTGCACCGTGCTATACAAAGGGTGCATGCCCTGCATCTCGGCGTGTTGGCATCAGTGTTGGTGTCACCTTCTTTTATTCCCTTGCAGCCAACCACGGGGCAGTCATAAACGATCCTCATATTCATACATTTTGGGCATCTTTCTATGTCAATGACACGCCCACCATTGCTTGATGGAAAACGTGGTTCACCTCCTCGATAAAATCGAGGCTGAGGAGTATTTGGGTGAGTTAAGTTCTCAATGCCAACTAACAGTTTCTCCAACTCTTTATAATGGACTTCTGTTACACCGTACATTCCAGCTATACTTAAATGTTTTATTCCTGGTCCACCTCTCGACTTGAAGGCCTTCAAATTATCAACAATGCCTCCAATGGTGAGTCTTGTGCATCCTGGAACACATAACTACAGAAAAGAAGTAAAATTATTAGAATCTAAAGACTATTGAAATTTATATTTTTTTTTTTAAAAAAAAAGGAAGCTTTTGTACAGTAACGGTGCAAAACTGTATTCCCTACCTTTGTGACCTTAGGATTCTTGAGAAGCACCTCGTTGAGACCATCATCACTTATCATTACGCAGTTTACAAGGCTCAGACTTTCCAGACCACCTTGAGCCTTGCTAGTCAATTTTAAGAGAACATCGTCTGTAATTTTCACATCCAGCTTTCCACATATGTTAATGTTTTTCCAAAAGAAAGGGTCCCCTTCCGCAGTTGACTGCAGGGACTTGCAAACTGATTCAACAACAAGTAGTTCCCGCGTGCCAAGATAACCAAGCACAAAATTTAAAGCTGCATGAGGAGGTCCACTTTCATCAGAAGAGACACGGTCTTCCTCATGAGGAACTACAGGTTGCAACCCAGAAGTTTCAGGTTCAGTACCAAGAGTCTGATATGTATCCACAAAATATGGTGGTGATTCAGGATCAGTAAAACAGGATACAGCACCTGATTGTCTCCCATCAGACCATTCAACGAATACCCCTCCAGGAATTTCAGATTCTATAGTAAAAGTCTTAATTGCCTCCACAACATATGATGATTGAGGATCAGTATGGCAGGAAAAAGGACCTGTTTTTCTCCTATGAGACCACACACTGAATCCCCCTCCAGAAATTTCAGGTTCAATGCCGAGAGTCTGAAATGTATCCACAACATATGGTGGTGTTTCAGGCTCAACAAGGCAGGATAAACCACCTACTTCTATCCCATCAGACCACGCACCAAATCTCCCTCCAGAGATTGCAGGTTCGGTAACAAGAGTCTGAATTGTATCCACAGCATATGATGATTGAGGATCAGTATGGAAGGATACAGCACCTGCTTTTCTTCCATCAGACCACGCATTGAATCCCCCTCCAGAAATTTCAGGTTCAATACCAAAGGTCTGAATTGTATCAACAACATATGATGATTGAGGATCAGTATGGCAGGATAAACCACCTGCTTTTATCCCACCAGACCACGAACTAAATCCATCTCCAGAAATTTCAGGTTCAATACCAAGGGTCTGAAATGTATCCACAAGATATGGTGATTCAGGATCAGAATGGCAGGATAAACCACCTACTTTTATCCCATCAGACCACGAACTGAATCCATCTCCAGAAATTTTACGTTCAATACCAAGACTCTGAAATGTATCCACACCATATCGCGATTCAGGATCAGAATGGCAGGATAAACCACCTGCTTTCATCCCATCGGACCACGAACTGAATCCATCTCCTGAAAATTCAGGTTCAATACCAAGAGTCTGAATTATATCCACAAGATATGGTAATTCAAGATCAGAATGGCAGGAAGCACCACCTGCTTTTCTCTCATCTGACCACACGTCGAATCCCCCCAGCTGACCAGTACTAGGAAGAATTCCTTCATTTCGAAGGGGAAATGCTTGGAACCTAAAAGCATTGGTCCAAATGTAGTTCAATCCAGCAAAAAGCTCATAACACCCATCAACCGGGACTCTCTCATCTCTTCCATATCCACCACCATAGTCTACATTCAGATCATCAAGCAAGCCTGTGATCGCTGTAAAAGTGGTACTTATATCCATACCAAACGGATCTGATGGCAAGAGATCCAAAACATCCCCCCGGACACGATCTCGCGACCCACCCCCATCGCAGGTATCCTCTAAAAAATTAAGGCAATCCACGAGCTCCCGATTAATCAGCCAGGACGTCCCATAAACATCAGAATTCCTCTCGGAAACACCATCGACAACAAAACCCCTCGAAATGTTCACCGAAGAAACCAAATTCTCCTCCGTAAGATATGGGGGGAAAATGGGTCGATGCGAAAAATTCAAGGCCATTACAAGTAATATTTTCCTAATATCTTCCAGTGTCAAGAAAAAGAAGGTAAAAAAGGGGGGGAAAATCTAGTAGAAAAGATCCCACCTAAAAGAAGAGAAAAAGAACTCTCAATTTCGGATAGCAAAAAAAAACACAGCACACCAAAATTTCACGGAGTTTTCTCTCGATGATAAGGTAAACCCAGATCGAAACACAGGTGAATGAACAAAAGGGGAACTACTAAGGAAACAACGACACCAAAATATACCCAGAAAGAAAGAAAGAAAAAACAATCACACACTACAATAATTTATCTTTTTTAATTTTTTAAAATTTTTTAAAATTTTTAAAATTTTTTTTTCTTCAGATCAACAAAACGAAGGAAGAAGATGAGAACAGAATGGAAATCAAAAGGAACAGAAACAAATGAAAGAAGAAAGAGGAAACCCTAAGAAATGCAATGAAGAAAGGCGAAATCTGGCGGAATCGAATGCCCCACAAACGTAGCTTACTGAATTGGAATACTGCAAATGGGATTAATAAGCTGCCGCAAGCTCTTTGAACGAATGGGAGAATTCAACCAGAGAGAGAGAGAGAGAGAGAGAATTGGAGAAGATGCAGATTCGAGGGGAGATTGTGAAACGGGGGAGGAGATGAAAAAGGGGGAAAAAGAAAGTTAGAAAAATAAGAAAAAAGCGGTGAGAAGGACACGTGTCGGTTACCTAAGAGAGGATTCTGTTTAAGGGCAACCTAAATGTGGCGGGAGACGGAGCCCTAATTGGCGCCTCCTTCTCTATATCCGCCTTTCTCTACTTTGTTTTCTTTTCCACCGTTGGATTTTCATCTAACGGTTGTTTTTGCTTTGGAGGAATTTGTGGGCCAATCTCCTCTTATTTAGGTTCAGTTTCAAATTCCAACTGCCGTTTAACCACGCGCTTATACCTTTGTTTATCTCTCTCTCGTCTCCCACGCGCTTAAATTGGGAAATAAATTAATGTTTTTTTTTTAAATAGCAATAAATTATTTGTGTTCATCAGAAAAAAAAAATAAATTGGTTAAATAGTAATAATAATAATGTCTATGCAAGAAAATATAATATGAAAATATAGTATCAAAACTTATAGTGAAAATGTTAATAAATAACAAAAAATATATATATATATATTAGAAATCAACCATAAACAAGTAAGAGAGACTAAATTTAAGATTTCTTGAAAGTACATTGACTAAAATTGAACAAATTTCAAAGTATAGGAACCACAATAGTATTGATTAAAAAAAAGTATGGTATAATCTAAAATTTAAAGTTTAAAAGTTTATATTAAAATAAAATTGTAAATTTTCTAAAAGAAATTGTCAAATACACATCAGTTTTAAAACGTTTATATAAAATAAATGCGTTAGAATCTTGAAAATTATAAATATCTATTTTTTATTTTGGTTTTTTTCATTGATCGTTAACATATAACTAGTATAACTTTGAGTATGTAGACTAACTTGTTAAATTAAGTAAAAAAATGCCAAAGTGAGCTTAGTGTCATGATCGTATTTCTCCAACTATGTGGTACCATAATTTATACTCGATCATAATCAATCTTAAAGGAAACTTAAGTATCAATCTACTTTTTGCTCGACTCTTTAAAGCTTCTTTGGACCTTAAGCGAGAATCTTTCATCCTCAACCGAACTTAACTCTTGCGAAGCTGAACTTTATTCAGTCATACACATCGTCTGTATATGTATTTTCCCTCATACGCGAACTCTAACCGACTTACCTCTACTCCAAGCCAAGTTATGAGGCTCACTATTGCTCATATATTAGGTTAAGGCCATCACAATGCAACATTGCATCTCTCTACATCATCTTTGTTCCCAAAAGCATATTTCTACATCGATTTGGAATATTACTTGGATGAGTTTGAACCCTTCGTTGGTTCAAAACAAGCATAAACACTATATTGGGGCTTACCAGGTGATTCAGGCACTTATTAAGGCTTGTCGAGGTATTATAACACTTACTGTGCTCTACTGGCCTATTTTGACATTGATTTGGCTAGGAGTCACTCGCCAATGTATAGCATCCATTTAAGCTCCGATCGACATGAAATTCAACGTACTTGCATATTTCATCAATAAGCATCTAACTTCGAAGCCGATCGTCAAAACTTACTACGAAACCCGATGTCATGGCTCGGGGTTCCATATGGTCCCTACTGAGTTTGTCACTGACAACATTGATGACACTAATGTTTGTCTTCTTACTTGTTGCTCAACCTGGCATGCTTGCCAATTTAACTTGGTGTATTGGATGATGCACGGTCCTCCTCGGTTACATCACGACAGTTCTCTCGACCCTCAGTCTTTGCCTGATGTGTTGACACTTGGGTGTCACCACTATACTGTCTACAATGTTGGGGTCACAATACTTCAAGTGTGATAGTGACACTTAGCTCCATAGTAATTGGCATACATCCTTCCTTTGAAAAATCTCAATTTAGAAAGAGATGGAAACACTTTTATTAAAACCTATTGAAGTTTGACAATGGAATCATGGTCAATTATGGGGTCTTTTTTTTCTTTTTTTGAGGAACAATTATGGGTTTTCTAATTTTATTTACTTTTTCTTTTATCTTACCTAACACTACATTATTTAGAAATTAACGTCGTAATAAGTTTGCAAGAAAGATTCCTTACAGATATAGCATTTTATATATATATATATATATATGGGCAGTTATTGGTATTATCATATTCTAGCAAAGTATGCATGAAAAATATGGATGAAAAGGGTAGTTGTGTAAAATGGAAAACAATTGGAAAAATTCAATCCAAAAAATAAAGTAAACTCAGACAAACTAAATTTGGTTGGGTAAGAAAAGTTGGTTATTTTAATAAATATAGACAGAAGTTGGAAGAGATTCTGTTGGGATAACTTGGAGGATAAGATTGGCATAGTTTGAATGGTATTTGCTCAATTGTTTCCATAGCAAATCCAATAGGTAGGTAAAGGGTCCCATTTTCTCATCTGTCTTGAATTTTCTCCGATCAATTTCAATACAAACAAAAAAAAAAAAAAATGGTCCTTTGTTTTTGATGAGGTAGTCAAATCCCAAGCTTTCTTTTTTAATTGAAATAATAAAATATTAATCATATTCATTAATGGTAGCCATTTATACCACAAAAATCGAACCGAACTGAAAACTCAATGAAACCGAAAAATATGGTTCGGACTGATTTGAAGAAATTTTGAAATCAAATTAATTCGGTTCGATTTCGAAAATCGAATTTGAAACCGAACCAAACCGTTTTTAACTATATATATATATGTAAAAAGAGTAAAACCGAATTTAAAACCGAACCGTTCTTAATTTAAAGAACAAAACCAAATTAAAAACCGAACCAAATCAAACCATTTTTTAATTTAAAAAAATATAACATAAATTTTTCAAAAATACCAAAAACGAATTTGAAACCGAACCGAACCATATATATATGGTTTGATTCGGTTCGATTTGAACCAATAAATCGATTCGATTAGATTTCACATATTAGAAAATTCGATTCGGTTCAATTTGGTCAAATCGAATCGAACCGTTTTCACCCCTAATATTCATGCAAGGAACAGAGATACCCTCTTAAAATTTGAGATCAAGCTGTCATATTAAAAGACTCAAAAAAACTTTGAATGGACTAAACTTTCTCAAGAATTGGTAAAAACAAGCTATAAAAGCTAGCATAAATCTTTTGGTTTGAAGTTCAATCTCCATCTCACATAATGTAAAAAAACAAAAAAGAAAAACCATAAAACATAATGCAATTATCAATTAATGTATTAAATATATCAAAGCTTTCTCAGTCGCAACTTGGGAGTCAAGTCAGACCTTTTCTTTCTTGCATTGCACGAAGAAGCATCTCCTCCACATGCAAGCTACGAAGTTTCCTTCAAGTAATTCAAGCTGAAACTTCTATGGAAATCTTGTCTCCCAGTTCAAGCAACATCCTGAGAATAAGATTTAACTCAAAAGCTACAGAATTGAAGTGGGTCTCATAAACATGTTGAATTCCACTGTTAAAATCGTTGGATCTTGATTCAAAGAAAACTGTCGCTGATGTTGTGATAAAGTATTTAGAATGCTCACTAAAACATATAACATAAATTGTTCAAATACCAGATTCTCCAAGAAAAAAGAATCCCAAAATTTGAACCAGGATTTCTTAGTTTAATTCCTAGACTTCTTTTTCGAAGACTTTGATGAATGCTTGGATTGTTCAGAGCCCGTGTTTTGGTTGGTCCCTTTCGAACTCGTTGCTTGGTTAGATTTCGAATTTGCATTGTTGGAACTGGCTCCAGAGACACCAGTTTCGTGTTTTTCTCTAACCACTGCACCTTGGGAACCTCTCACCTGGGCAGCCCTCTTATCTTTTCGCTTGGGTCTATAGCTCGATCTCTCTCTCCTAGGAAGCCACCTTTCTGGATCAGGGGGAGGACCTGGATTTGCAGGATCAAAACCTTTAGGATATCTTGGCTTTCTCTTTCTCTTTTTCTTTGATTTGGTCTTGTTTTTATCCACCATGTATGCATCAGATGCTCCAAGATCAGCAGCACTCTCAACATGTTTTGCTCTGGAAGTCCTCTCCAGATTCTCCACATCAACCTCCTTCAACCCTGGTAACGACTTCAATTGCTTCTCATAAGTTTCTGCCTTCTTAATATCAACACGAGCCACTGTCTTGACTAATCCAGCCAATGCTTCTATACTTCCATGACTTTTAACAAGCTCTTCGTATAATTTGGCAGCATCTTCTTCGCGGCCATGCTTTAGCTTGAAGGAAGCTGCTTCCTGCAATACAACATCAAGCTTGTTGTCTTCAATCATGGCATTTGACCACCATTTGACTGCAGAGTCGAGCACGGCAATCGCTCCATCAATATCTCCAGCACGTTCTTTGAGAGACACAAGTGTGGCAATGGTGGCAGGCATATGCTGAATATCCTGTATCTTAGAAAGGGACTCGAATGCAATATGAGGATGGCCTGCAGCAGCAGCAACCTGCGCCCTTGCTAGGAGAACCAACTTGGACTTATCTGGGAAATTTTCAGCAAACTGACCCAAAATTTCTTCAGCTTTCCCAGCTTTATTCTCTCTTACTAATACAGCCGCTTGAAGCAGTACAGGGGTCACGCTGTTTGGAAACATCTCTGCCAGCATTGCAACCATTTCTCGAGCCTGGAACATGTAAAAGGGGTCTTTCAAGCAGATTCAATCCACAAAATTTCTGCACAATAATAATCAATATGCAGCTACAACGAGATTTTTATTCCCACCAATCAATAGCTCATTTTCTTTTGAAAAGAAACCATACTTTTTATTAATGCATAAAAAGAAAGTACAAGAGATGTGTACTTAAAAGGGAACAATACAAGACACGAGATCAGGAGATGCACCCGGGCATCTCAACCCACCAATCAATAGCTCATTTTAAACATTTATGCATCCACAAAATTGCAGAAAGGTATAAAGTTCAAAAGAAAATGCAGGATATAAATTAACCTGATCCATCTTATTAGCATGGAGAAGGAGAAGGAGACGATTTGCATATATTGTTTCCCTTTGTTTTTGAGAAATCTTTGGTTCAAGTCCACGAGCAAGTCGGAAGTTTGGTGCATCTTTCTCTTTTAGCTTATCGAGTTTTCTAAGGCCATCGGAAATATCTTTTGGACCTTTCAATGCAATAAGATTGTTCACTGCCACTGCAAGCGAAGATTCATCTGCCAAATCTCGATTAATGATGTCTTTGTAAGCTTCAGAGGCTTCTGACGTGTGACCAAGAAGCTGATTAATAGATAAATTGGGATTACATGATTGAATACGTCAAGTGCTCAAGGAAAAGTAAAAAACATTCATTTTGTCAATGAAGTTACCTGCTGCAAGTATGCCAGTTGGACAGCTATTGGGGCTAGCTCAATCTCAATATCTTCATCAGGCAAATTCTCTTCCATGAGCGTTTCTTGACCAATTCTGATAAAAGTATGCAAAGTAGAACCAGAAACGTTAGTTTAAAGGAAAACTAATTTTAAGGATAAATGAAGAACTTCAAGTAAAAGAAAGATGCAGTACAACCACTTAAAACGTTTCTAACAACTAGTAACAGTAGAGTGTTAAATATGTATGTAAATTGATACTCAAATACTTGGTCATTGTCTGTCATGCTACCATTGAACACCAAAAACTAGAAACTCAAATACTTAGTCAATTGTCTGTCATGCTACCATTGAACACCAAAAACTAGAAACGAACTGTTTTTATAAACAAATATGTACAAACATATTACCTTCGAGCTGACAATAACAGTTGTTCTGCATCTGTATACTTGTTCATGTCAACTAAGGAACATGCAGTGTTATATGCCAACTCAAAGCTACTGGTAGCTTTCACCCTAAGAGCCTCCATGGCTCCTTTTACTTCAGAGGCCCGCCCAGCTGCAGTTAAAGCTGCAACATAATTTATTTCTAAAGAATCAATCTTTGATTTTGCGAGCTTCTGATAAGTGTCCACACAAGCATCCATTTTTCCTAAACGATATAAGATCTGGGATTCCAATAGCATCGTCATTGAGTTTCTCTCTTGGTCTCTCAAGGAACCCAAAGCTTCATCTAACTTATTTTGCCTGTATAGGCAGTATGCCTATTTTTTAAAAAGAAATGTAAACAGCATAAAATGAGTTAGTTGGTTGTGTGGGGGCACACTTACACGATTGCACGAATCTAGAGAAAAAAGATAAAAAGAATAAATCAAGTTTCGTTTGGTCTTAAAGAGTAATTGAGGGTTTTTTAAGAATTTGATAGTGGAAACTCCTTAATTTTGACAAGGAAAAGAAACCAGAACAAAGACATAAATTAAAACAGAAACAGGTTGAACAAAAGATATTACGGTATATGTATTTACTGTTATTTCTCATTATTTACTGTTGCCGTGCATGTATGCACATGTGAGCTATTTTGTATTTAAGGGAGCATAATTCTCAATATTTGAATTAGACGAATTTCATTTTCCTCTCAATAGATAAAAGACATTAGTTTCACATCCCCATTTACCAGTGAGTTCGTTTGAAATTTACATCAAACCAACAACTGCAATGTAGTCTACTAGAAGGATCCTGGAAAATCCAATCAGTTTTATGCTTACATATTATTCTTTACTTAACTTCAAGAGCTGCAAGCCAACCAATCCAGATTGAAAAGCTTATCTAAAGTAAACAAGAAGACAACGTTGAACGAAGATGTTAATCTTAGGTACTCGAGCTATATCTTCTCTTGCTACTTAACCGTAATTTCAGTCAAGTTGATAAAGTCAGAAGGCTCAACACTCCCAACAAAATCAGAAACAAAACAAAATGAAAGCATCCTTCTACCATTTTAATTCATTATTACAATGTTGCATTTTGTTTAATTAGTTATTAGTTTCATTTTCTTCTGACTACTGTTTTCAGCTGCATCAAGTAATTTCATGAAGTCACTAAAAATGGGCTAAGAGATCCACGTGCCTCAAAAATATAATCTAACAAACAATTTCCCCCAAAATGCTCGATTCATCCATTTTAAAACAGCCTAGGTAATTCGTAAAATCCATTCTACCTTGAAGAAGCTGAAGTCAGTGTTCTGAGAAGATTGAATTGCTGAAAGAGCATTATCGATTCTATCATCCTTGATCAAGGCTACGATTTTGCATCGTAGGGCGTCTTCGTCGCCAGGAGCAATTGAAAGAACTGTGAGATAATTCAACAGATGTGAGTTACATGAATGAAAAAGTAAAGAGAAATGGAACAAATTGTTCGAGAAAAGAAGACTAACTTTGATCTGCAACTTTGACGGCTTGTGAAAATTCGGAACGCTGGATATGTCTGTTCAGAGAAGTGAATTGATCTTCGATGGGGGGAGGCGGCTGAGAAGACGGAGATGCCTTTGGCTTGTCTTTGGATTTCGGAGCCATTTTCTTCCCCGCAAAGCCAAATCTCTGGTTTTTCTCTCTCGCCAAACAGACGGATAACTGAGGTTTTTCGCTGCCGATCTGTCATAATGGGCTTCCGGACCAGAAGAGGCCCAAATTCTCGATCTTTAGGCCCATCTTTGAAGCCCAAAAATACCTTTGGTCCGATCTGTCACTGGGAAGGTTAGCAAGTAAAGATATAGCTTACAAATCTTATTTTCAAAAAAAAAAAAAAAAAAAAAAAAAGGAAAGAAGGAAAATATGTATCCACCCTCATATTTTTTTTTTTAAAAAAATGTTATTTTAATAATTATTAAAAAAAAATAGGGTTAGACGAAAAATAATGACAAAAATAGGTTTTTTTTAATTGTGTACTACGTTTAAATCGTGTACCCAGTACATGAGTGCCTGGTGATTTGGCACGCACAGACTGCCAATGTGGCAGTCATACAGCGTTGACTGAGGTAATCATGTACCGAGTATACGATTACCCTAAGTCGTGTACCGGGGTACATGACTTAGTGCTCCATTAAACACCGCAACGCCTTCTTCTTCCTCCATCCGAAAACCATCTGAAGCATTTCTTTGTCGTGTTGTTTGTTCTTCCTTCCATTACCGCCGTAGCCTCTTTTCTTCCTCCATCTGGCTGTGAGCTTTTTCTCTTGTTGCTGCCGCCGTGAGCCGATCTACCACTTGCTGTCTCCAATCTTTGTCGTCATCCACCTTAGGTAAAGTTTTTTCTTTAATTTTTCCCAATATATGTATTTGTTTATAAAAATGAGGATCAAGTTCGAAAATGTATAGTTTATGGATCCATGATTTAAATGTATGATCTTCATATATATATATCATTTTGTTTGCATTTGGGTTGAATTAAATGTATGATTCATGGATATACTATTTTATTTCACTTGTATTTTTCATGTAATTTTATCTTTTATGTACTTATATTTTTTTATGTAATAGTTTCATTTTATGTAATTGTACTTTTTATGTAATGAATTTATTTTATCTAATTCATTCTTAGGAAATAGATTTTGTGATATGATGGATTTTATTATGTAGTGTAATTTAAACTTCTTAGGTAATGGAGTCTGGTCCTTCTAATCCTGTACAACTATATCAACAAAATACGCATCGTTCACAATCGATATGGGATAGTTCTTCTACCATAATTTTAAGTTGTCGGAGAAGGGAGGCATCTGCACAATATACTATCTCATTTGATCAGCGTATTATTCCCTAGGTTAAACAGGCATGTTTTCTAGGGTCGCACAAATTGGATTAATCCAACTTGATTGGCACCTCATTACTGCATTAGTTGAGCGTTGAGACTAGAAACCCACACATTTCACCTGCCTTGTAGGGAATGTACAATTACGTTGTAGGATGTTGCCATTCAGTTTGGGTTACGAATGGACGGAGAACCATTGACAGGTTCATTACAATATGATTGGAAGAATGTTTGTGACGAGCTCTTAGACGTTATATTAGATGATCTGAAAGGCTCAAGATTGAGTATCTCGTGGTTGGCGTCCCAGTTTCCAGAATTACCTCCTGATGCCAACGACATCAAGATACGTAGGTATGCATGAGCATACATTATGTAGCTTTTTGGAGGATTTTTGTTCGCTAACAAGTCAAATACTCTAGTACATCTCATGTTTTTCCCACTACTGTCTGATTTCGAGCATGCTGGTACGTACTCATGGGGTGGTGCATGTCTTGCATGGCTTTATAGAGAACTTTGTTGGGCTACCAATATACAAGCGTTGGAAATAGCGGGGTCGCTGATACTACTATAGTGGGCTTATGATAGATTTCCAATTATAGATAGATTTCCAATTATAGCACCACAAGTCCAGTTACAGGTCCCAATTCATCGTCCACTTAGTGTCAGGTATTATTTCATTTATATATTTCGTTACCATTTTATGTAAGAATATAAATTAATTGTATTTTTTTTTATATAATTTTAGATGGAATGTTGTATTAGCTATCTCTGAACAGTCAGCAAATATGTTGCTAGTATACCGAAAAATATTTGACAGACTGATGCACAATCAGGTAACAAATGTATATATAAATGAATATTTAAAACATTTTGGATGTATACTTATCTTCTTTTTTTTTGTCAGATTAATTGGACGCCATACACACATGATATTTGGTCATCACTACCTGATTACTATCGTGATGGTGAAGACATCTGGTTGACCGTTAGCCCTCCTATATGCTTCCATATAGTAGAGTGGCGTCATCCAAATCGTGTATTGAGACAGTTCGGTCTGCGACAAACGATACATTCGTTGTTCTATACACTCCCAACACTACACCAGATTGATTTGAGAGATAAGCACGACCAAGACTGGCGTCGAATTCACACGGAATATATATCCTACTGGCATGGATGACATGATCGTTGTGCACATAGAGAAATAATAAATGGGCCAACTGTATCCAATGACTACTTTTTCTGGTACGATTCAATCATGAGGCGATTTATCATACCTGACGGCACTTACTATTACTGCATGGTAAGAGATTTAAAATCAGACATTTTCCAAATATATGATATGAATATTGTTTAATATTTATTTTTTTCATCGTACAAAATAATTTTATCGGAGATGTACAATAATATTCAGTACAGCACAACTTACCAGAATTGGGTTCAATGTGTCACCAAACATTGGTCAACATAGAAAGTATTATTCAACAAACAAGATGACTCAATGTTACTGCCACTGATTGAAGACGTATTCGTCGTAGACGACAACGACAACAGGGTAAAGTTAATTTAGAAGCACATGAAGACAACCCTCATGTTGGGTAAGGGCCAGGGGGGTCGTCTTTAAATTTCATGTAAACTTCTATTTTCAAATTAAAGAGTAGTATCATGACATCTTTTTTTTTTTTTTTTAATATGAGTGCAGAATAATTATGTTTTCATTGTAAATTAAATATATAATTAAGTTTAATAATGAATGAATTTGTGGACCTGATCCTAAAGTCTTAATGTTGTTTATACATCTCCGATTAAAAAAAATAATTAGTCAATCTATTTTTAAAAATAAAAAGAAAATAAAATTGTGGACCCAGTCCACGATTATGGTAATCGTGGACCCGATCCACGAGTTTCTATGCGATCGGTCAACCAATTAAGCCGACGTGATGCTGACTGGATTAAATGTTAATCATGTACCTCGTACACGATTTCCCTTCATACCAAAACTACCATATTTTTGTCAATACTTTCCATCCATCTATTTTTAAAAATACTTTTTCATGTACCCCATTTTTGTCAATAATTTGAAAATACACCATATTTTTTAACTTGATCCCCATCCTCATGAATATATAAGTAAAGTAAAGTTAAGAGAGAAAATGGGAGGAAAAAATTATTAGTGAAATTTATAAAAGAAATCTTTTATAAAAAAAATTGAAAAAAAATAAAGGAAAAATTAGATTAGAAATAAGTAAAATAATAATCCCAAAAAAGAAAACCTTAAAAAAATACAAAAAGAAAATAATAAAGAGCAAGAAAGAGAGAAGAATAGAGATTTGCATATGAAAGTATATTTTAGAAAGAGAGGCTACACGAGGAGAGTTTTAAAGGGGTGGGATTTGAAGTTTGCTAAGACAGATCAATATCTTCGATTTCTTGAGATGGTTTTGTCTTTTAGTTCTCAGGTGACAGAAAGTTCTATTTTTGCAAATTGTTTCAAAATTGCTATATTTTTCTAATTTATTTTTAGAAATAACCCTAGTTTTACACTTAATGGTGTAGAAGGGTTCAGAAATTCATGCATCTCCCTTTAAAATATTTTTCTAAAATTAAAAGAAAACTTATTAAGTGAAAACTTGTTATTGGGCATTTGAGTGAGACTGTATAAAGATAGGTAGAACCATGAATGCACGCAAATATTTTTCTTTATCAAACTTCTTTTTAGTACAATATGAGTGGAGAAATTTGAACAACAAAGTTATTGGTTGCTAAAACATACTGTTCGCATGAGATTTCAAGAGAAATTTATTTCGTGGAACTTGAACTTTGTATTTGTATTAATTTTGTGGAAAGTGAGTATAATCTTTAATATATGATATTTTGATGCTTTAAAAATAAACTATAATCTTTAAGCTGGTTGATCTTCTTGAATAATTGGCCTTTGGGCTTGTTAATCTTCTTGGATGATTGGCATTTGGGCTTGATGATCTTTTTAGACGATTGGCCTTTGGGCTTGTTGATCTTCTTGAATGATCGGCCTTTGGGCTTGTTGATCTTCTTGGATGATCAAACTTTGGGTTTGATAATCTTCTTGGATGATCGGCCTTTGGGCTTGATGATCTTCTTGGACGATCGGCCGTTAGGCTTATTGATCTTCTTGGATGATTAGTTCTCACACGAGGCTTCTGAAGAAACTTGTTTCGTGGAATTGAACTTGAGTTGGTTTTGATGTTAATATTGATTTGATGCAATGTGGTTCGATCTCTGGTACTTGATCCTCTGATTCTCTCTCAGTCGAATGCGTACGCTTGATTTGAGGAAGCGAAGCGTGTGATGATCTTGGAGTTGAAGTCTTGGAAGAATGCTTGTATCTCTGAAAGACTTTAGTCTTCAGGTATGGTCAGCTTCAGGAGTCAGAGAGTTCTCTGGTTATTGGAAGAATTCTCTCTAGGCTCTCTGGAGTGTAGAATTTCTGACCCGCTTAGAGTAATCTTTGAGCCTGTTGATCATTTTGGACTAACTTGTGAGCTTTCCTTCGAGTTTGAGGAGATTGAATCTTTAGCTTATAGGTTATGAAGATACAGTCAGTTTGTTGAAGTATTCTAATCTTCAAACCTTCAGATAGTTTAGATCTTTGGTTCTTTAGAATTTGAGTATTTTAGTCTTCGAAACTTTGACAAGTTTTAGTCTTCAGCACTTTAGAGCTTGAGGGCGTTGGGTTTCAAGAATTATGAGCTTCAGTACTTGGATTTTGGGAGCTTAAATCTTCAGAGGTTTAATATGCCTTCTGATCTTCAGAGCTTTAGTATGTCTTTTGATCTTTATAAATTCGATGTGTCTTCTGATCTTCACAGCTTTGATATGTCTTCTGATCTTCAGAGCTTTAGTATGTCTTCTGGTCTTCAAGCTTTGAAGGAGCTGTGTTCTTCAAATCCTCAGAGCTTCAGAACTTCAGATCTTCATAGAGCTTTGACTTTTAATTCTTTCAACCTCCTCCCAAATGAAAGGTAAGACCTCTATTTATAGAGGTTTCTCATGGGCTTTACATGGGCTTGGGCCCAATTGCTTTATTGGGCCCAAATTGGGCTTGGGCTTAAACTTCAATTTGGCCCAAAATTTTACTATGGGCTTGAATTGGGTTGGGTCCGAGGAACTTTAATTACTTGGCCTGATCCAACTTATAATTTTTCCAATAGGCTCGGACTTTTGCTGATGATGTGACAACTTGTGATTTGCTAAAATTTTTCATTCAACACATACTATATGTGAGTTTAGTCTGTAATGATTAAAGTTGTTACTCATGTGAACAATTAATAATTTAGTTTATGAACTCATATCTATTTGGTCTTTAAAATATAAAAATGTTTTTGTTTTATTTTAAATGGTAGACTCTTTAGTTTGCAATTTTTGTGTTGAATAAATCTTTAAATTTCCAACATTTTGTCTCCCATGTCTTATATATATTATATTCTATCTTTTCTTTAAAAAAAAAAAAATAAATAAAAGAAACTTACTACAAATAAAATTGAAAACTCGTTAAATATAAAATTCAGTTTTATATCTATCAAATAAATTAATATCTAAAAAAAGGATAACAATATATAAACTCTAATAAGCGTCATATATTTCAGTAATGTCTAAGTTTTTCATTACTTACAAAAATATCTAATTTTCTTCAAAATTACAAAAAAAAATTAGGGTCTCATTACCATTTAGACCCTAACCATCAATTAATTACACAATTTTTTAAAACATGAGAACCGGAGTTTATCGTATGCGAAGGTTTGTGTTCAGGTGGATGGTGATTTGTTGATGCCCCCTTCAGTCACTGTTAGAATGCGGGGCCAAGAGTTTATTATTCCAGTAGTGTATGAGCGAAAACCTCGTAGGTGTACTTGTTGTGGTTTCTTTGGGCATGCTGGGGCTGTGTGTGAGAAATAGGGTGTAGAAAAGGGTTAGAAGTTATGTATTGTGGTAGTTAATGAGGGGTGTTTGAGGGAGAATAGGGGAATTGAAAGTGTGAAGAAGGAGCAAGATTTGGGTATTGGTGCGAGGGGAGTTAACCAAGTGGATGGGAATAAGGGCACGAGGTGTGCTGATGAGTTTACTATGGTTAATTGCCATAGGCGTGATAGAGGAGGTGTAAGGCATAGGGGTGGAAGTGGGTCACCGGGTTCGGCACCCTTGAGGAGCAGAGTAGTTTATGGGTCCCTAAGAATTATGGGAGTTTGTAAAGCATGTTGATGATCGTAATCAGTTTGATGTTTTATGTGATGGGGGGGGGGGAAGGGAGACTCGTTGGCTTTGGCTCTAAGTGCAGGTAGATCCTGATCCATTGTCTGTTATGGATAGGATGTTTGGGAGTTCGAGTAAAGGCCCAATGGGAGGAGTAGAGTAGGTGTTGATTCTTGCAAGGTTCATGATTTGGTTGTTTCCTAGAATGTTGGGGTTGAATGACCCTGTCAAGTGTAGGGTGGTGGCAGACTTTCTGGCTTTTCCCCTGTACTTTTTGCTGTTTGCTTGAGACGAGAGTTTGTCGCGAGAATTTTGATATAGTGATAGGTAGGTTTGGTGATGCTTGGAGTTTGTGTGTGTAGCTATAGTGTGTGGGGAGTTGGGAGGATCTGGGTGATGTGGTGGAAAAGTGTCTATGATTTTTTTATTGATGTCAGTGGGAGCAGTTTATTTCTAGAACCTTAGTGTATATTGTATCTAGTGTTAGGGTACATATCGGTGCTGTGTATGCCTTTAATCATGCGAGCGAGAGGAGGAACTTGTGGTCTCAGTTGAGTGATGTGTGTTGTTTTGGCAGCTTCCTGGAGTTATTTTGGGGATTTAATGCTATTCGTAATAGTTCGAAGAATTTTGTGGTTACCCTAGCTTGAAGGAGATAGAGGAGTTTGATGGGGCGTTATTGGAGGCGGATCTCGTTGAATTGGGTGTGTACCCATAAATTGGTTTACTTGGAGGACTAGTAAACTTCAGTGAGAATAGTATTCTTGCACCGGTTGAATCGATGCTTGTCTAATGAGGCGTGGAAGATAGCTTTTCTGTATTCAGAGGTTAGGGTTGGTCAGTGGGGGATTTCTAATCATACGCCCTCTTCTGGTTTCTAAGCAGGGGAGACGAAGGAGTAGGGCCGCCTCCTACGTTTCGTTATTTTTTATTGGGCGAGGCTGAGGGTTTTTATTGATACTATCAGGTCAATGTGGAGAAAGTCTGAGGTTGTGTCTTCATGGTTAGCTTTGTGCGAATTTAAAGCAGTGAAGCAGGTTTTCATGCATCGTTGGTAGGCGTATCTCTGTGTTAGCTGATGAGTGCGCGGCGCTAGGCAGAAATGTGGGCTGGCTCAGGTGAGGTAGAAAGGATCCTACTTTAGAATCTGGTGTGTGCAGAGGTGGTCAAACCACTGAGGTGTTCTGGTTAGTGGCGAGATTGGAGGAGGCGTCGCTTCGACTCCCCCCCCCCCTAGAAGCTGCCCAGTCTGGGAGGTGGTTGGAGTTAAGTGATATGAACACAGCTTTTTTTCATTGCTATGTTCGTTCTCGTCGCAGCTATAGTGGTTTATTTATGGTCGTTGATGCTAGGGGGACTCGCCAGACGGTGCATGACAGGGTGGCAGGGGTGGCGGTAGAATTCTTTCAGGGTTGTTTAGGGCCTCAGCCTATGAGGATAGGGATCTTACTACCCAAATTGAGAATATTGTGCAGTTTAGCTGGTCCAAAGAGGGGGTGGAGGCACTGGTGGGCCAGTGAGTCGAGAGGAGATTCAGAAGACTTTATTCTCGATGAAGTCTAGGAAGGCTCTTGGGCTTAATGGGTTTTCAGTGGATTTTTACAGAGCTGCTTGGAGTGTGGTTGGGGATGATTTCTGTGACGTCGTGCTGGATTTTTTTTAGACTAGTTACCTACCTGGTGGAGTTAATTCTACTGCTATTCCTTCTATCCCAAAGAGGCGGGGAGCTGAACGTATAGAGGAGTTTCGTCCTATTTCTTATTGCAATGTTGTGTATAAGTGTATCTTGAGGATCTTAGCTGAGAGATTGCGGTTGTGGTTGCTTGCTTTCATCAGTGGCAACCAGTCTGCGTTTGTTCTGGGTAGGTCAATTTTCGACAACATTTTATTGTGTCAGAAGCTTATGGGGGGCTATAAGGAGGGCAAAGGGAAGTCGCGTTGTGTGTTGAAGGTAGACCTTCAGAAGATGTACGATTCGGTAAATTGGGATTTTTTGTTTGATGTGTTGTTGGCTATAGGGACGCCCTTTCAGTTTGTTAGTTGGGTGAGGACTTTTGTTACTTCGCCTAAGTTCTTTGTGATGATTAAGGATTCCCTTGAAGGGTTTTTTTCCTGGTAGGAAGGAGTTAAGGCAGGAGGATCTGTTGTCTCCTTTTTTGTTTTTGATGGTGATGAAGGTCTTATTTAGGTTGTTGAATAAATCTTCTGTGTGGTTTAAGTTTCATGATCGGTGTGAGCATGTGGGCCTGACTCATTTGGTGTTTGCAGACGATTTAATGATTTTCTGTGCAGCGGAGAGAGATTCTTTGGAGTTTGTGAGGCAGGGTTGTCTAGGTTAGTTGCAAATATTGGGAAGAGTTCTATGTTTGTTGGGGGTGTGGAATCTGGGAAGGCAGACAAACTAGCTGTATTTATAGGTTTCTCTCTTGGTTCGCTGCTTGTTAGGTTATGGTTATTACCTTTTATTGGGGCGTAGTTGAGGCATGGATTGTGCACTTTGATATAGAGGATTATAGGTCGTATTCAGAAGCTTGGCGAGTGCCAGATCCCTCTCATTTGGTGGGTACAGCATTGTTAGGTCTAGTCAATCCTTTCAGATTTTTAATTCTGTAGCATCTTTTGTCCTGCGTGTGTACTTAGAAGTTGATTGTCTGTTACGATAGTATATTTATGGAAGGGATAGTGCAGTGGTCAGGGTGGTGGACGGGTGGCGTGGGATGAAGGTAGTGCTTATCGTTGGGAAGGGGGGTTGTGGTGTGAAGTATGTGGCCTCTTGGAACCAGTGCTGAATTATAAGGACTGATCTAGCTTCTCTTAATTAATCGGGAGTCATTATAGTGACATGTATGGAGGCGTATGTTTTACGTGCGGCATCTTTTGTGGGTTGTTCGGGAGTGGGTTGGAGAGATCTTGGTGCTAAAGGTTTATCTTGCATAGTTAAGATAGATTCAAGCATCTAGTTCGATTTGATGTGTTGAACAAATGGTCGGTTTGTTTTGTTTGTGGAATCCTTGGCTAACGGAGGGTGCGTTTTTATTTCATCGGGTTCTATGGTGGTTTATTGATCAAGGAGTAGTTTAAAGATGCGAGTTTTTCGGAGTTATGCGATGGTGAGAGAGATTAGAGATGCCCACAGTGTCTTGGGAGCCTGCTTGAGATCTGGGGGGGGACTTATTATTAGGAAGTGGGAGCTAGAATTGAAGGAGGAAGATTATTGGCGTTTCGGAATGCGCTGAAATGCTAGTGGTCAGGTTTTTTATCGCTAGTGCTAGGAGAATTTGCGTCCTCGGTCCTAGGGTTTCTTGAGCTGGTCATTTTATGGGCGAGGGATGGATATTCCGTGTTCACTCTATCTGTGCGTGGTTAGCTGTAAGGAGCCAGGTTGATAGTAGCCAGGATGGTGAGGAGTGGGGTGTGTTGTTAGAAGGGGTGTTCGTGTGGGGGAGGTGTGGAGTCGGAGGTCATTTATTTTTGAGTGTGGTTTGGGGAGAGAGTGTGGTATGGAGGTGTTGCGTCAGTTGAGTTCGTCGCAACGGTGGCAGTTGGCTGTAGAGTTGGTTGTTGTGCCCGTGAGGTCGGGTAGGAGGTGCATAGTAAGTTTTCCGTGTTTTCTAGTGTGCTTCTCATATACTACCATCTCGCATGAGCGATAAAGGATACTGCATGGAGGTTTGACCGAGGCCGATGTCAGCTCTGGTTCACCTTATGAATCTCTACGGTTTGTGCTCGTGCTGCTTCCTATGGGTTGACCTTCTTGTCTTATCTAGTTGTGTTTACAGATGTTTTTTCTTTTGATCTTATATTGTCCTTGTTTGTGCTTGTCCCTAATTTGTTGGGGTTTTGGGTTCTTTTCTCTGGCTTTTCTCCTGGTGTGTTTGCAGTTTACTTTTATGTGTGGTTTTGTTCTGGTTCTTATCTTGTGCGCTTTGTTTTTGGGTTTGTTTGCCCTGTCTTTGTTTATACTTGTTGCTTTGATGCATTGATCCCGGACTATAGATCCCCTTGTTGTGTATAATATATACCACTCTATTCTTTAAAAAAAAAAAAAAAAAAAAAAAAACCAAGGTCATGCACCCTTTTAAGAATTATTTATTATTTTTCAAATCTTTTCAATTAAACCAAAATATTTTTAAAAAAATAATAATAATAGAAGACTTTCCATCTTCAACAACTCTCTCTCACACAACCTCTCTATTTAGCCCTTTTCCCACACACTCTACATCTTCTTCAATTTCTCTCTCAAAACCCACCAGCGACCACATTAGGACAAATAGTAGATGGCGAACTTGGAGCGAAACTGGACAATGAACAACGATGTTGGACTTAGAGCAGACAGATACTGATGGTGGACTCAGACTGGACAAACGCGACGTGGAGCGAACGACGAACGACGACTTCGAAGCGGATGACGAACAACTGGACAACAAATGGTAACACGACTTAGACGGCGGTGGGCACGTGATGAATGATCAAATGGTAGCAGATGGGCATGGATGATGAACGCAAACAAAGATCTTTTTTTTTAGCTCTCTCTATATATATCTGATTATGCTATATACTGTGATATATGATATTTACTATGATTTAAGTTGACAATATTATGATATATACTATGAATTATGTTGTTGTGTCCATATGTGATTCATATTTTGTGGTAGATATTTTTGTTTATATCCAACTATTATGAATTAATGATATATACTATTATATAAATGAAATTTATGATATATACTGTGATTTATATTAAACATTAAGTATCAAAATTTTCGAATGGTAGAACAATCTATTTTAGTACATTTTATATTTCATATATTGGTTAGAATATTTGCAAACATATAATACAATGTCCTAAGGTATATTTAAAAATAATAATGAATCCGTCAGATTCAACAAGTTGCCAATTGTATTTGAGTACATATCAAATATATTTACCAATATATTTCATATATTGTTTAGAACATTTGCAAAAATTTAATACAATATTCAAATGTCTATTTAAAAATAACATGAATCCTCTAAGAAAACCAGTTGTTGGATACATTAAAAGGATTAAATGAAAAATAAAAACATATTAAATATATTTTCTCTCCAACTAATAATACTATATAATAAATATATTTTCTTTCTCCAACTAATAATACTATATAATAAATATATTTTCTCTCTCCAACATTATAGGTGCTTCGTAGATATGGAAAAAAAAAATTCAGTCCTTATTCTCTCTTTAGTCACCAACCACAAAAGATATTTTTGTTCGAAAATTTTATTAATTCTTATATATTAAAATATTAAAAAAATTATGAAAATAAGTTTTGAAAATGTATTAAATTTTTAATAATTCTTTTAAGAAAATGATGTGTTAGCCCCATTTTAATAGTCATTTGATATGTAGTTTCTTTTTTAGGAAAATTGAAGGAAATAGCAAAATCAGGGGGTGCCTTGTCAAAAAAAGGGAAATAATACGATTTTTAGCGAAAGCGTACCACACACATGACATATATTTTTTAATCCCCAAATCGCCCCTAGGATGGTTGATTAACATTTTTTTCGAGTACTGTGTAATTGTTATACCGTGTATAAATTCTCAATTGAAATCCAGTTTAAATGGAATTGCCTATTATGAGACCGTATATCAATTCTCAATAGAAATACACCGTAAGTAGAATTGTTGGTTATGAGACTTCAATCTAACGATTCAAGGGAGCCAGATTGTTCTCCCATTTTAAATTGTTCTCCCATTTTAAATTTTGAATTGGCTGTTTTATATCATGTTTTGATTTGATATAACCACTTTTAAAAAATATTCAGAACTAATCAGTATTTAATTTGTTTATCACCATTTTGAACTTAATTTATAATATATCTTTAGATTTTACATTATTTATTTATTTTTATTATTTTAAATCACATTAAATTTTTTTTTATCATAATTAGAATTTTACTTAATATTCTATACATATTATCATCTAACAAACTGTATATTTCATAAATTTTATCATTTTTTGTATTTTTTAATCACCTTTTATTCATTATCATCTTATTATATTATTGTACCATTAATTTGTTTTTTGACAAACAAATAAGTATTCACTTTTGCGATCTTACTATTTTTCCCATGCCTCTACAACGAGTTAGGCTTCTTCCACAAGTTTTGTGGTTGATTGAGTTATAAATACAATGTAATTGTTAAAGAAAATTATGAATATAGTATAATTGTAAATAATCAAGTTCCCTTCCTGATTTTTCTCCCCAAATTATATTTGAATTTATATTTTATTATCAAATTTGATCGTATCTAGGGGTCTTTTTAAATATAAAAAATATTTAAAAATATTTACATTTTATAGCAAAATATTTCAAAAGTACACACTTTTGAAATATTTTGCTATAAAATGTAAATATTTTTGGGATTTTTTTATTTAAAAAAATTCCCTTGTATCTAACTACTTATTGAATTAATCACAATAAACCAAAATTTCCTGATTTTTCTATCCAGCTTATATTTGAATTTACTTTTATTATCAAATGTGATTTTATCTAACTAAATTTGATTTGTTTAAATGTTTGTAACAAATTCAATTATATCTAAATATTTTTCATTATTTTATACATATAACAAATTAATTTGATTTTTTTTCATATTTTTGACAATTTCAATTTTTCATATAGAAACACTAAAAAATGGTTGTTTGTCCTTAAAAAGAAATATATAAATGAGAATTCAACTTTAAATGTTTAAAACATGTGTGTATATGTAAATATATATGTATTTTTTGTTCAGTTTATTAATAATATTAATATCATCATCATCATCATCATCATCATCATCATTATTCAAATAAGATAACAAAAAAACCTAAATTTCATCTTCTTCATCTTCTTCACTTAGCCGCCCCTAAAATATCTTTTTCTGTTTCTCAATCTCATGTCTACAATAGTTGATTTAGCAACCCTTTCTGAATTCCATCATCTTAGCTAGCTTTTGACGACTACCCTTACTAGATCACCAACCTTTTTTGCTCGCTCACATGTTTCCTGCTTTTGTTTTTACTTTGAACATTGTTTTCAACAATGATGTTATGAAATTGATAGTATTTAAAGTTGACTTTCAAAATTCTATGAACAAAATGGTCATATGGAATGAAGACGATGAAACTCCCTTGGTTTGGTTTCAAAACGCAATCATATTTCCAATAATCACATCGTCTTAAAGTTTCAATTCCTTCAAATACTCATTTACTACTGATACAATCAACTTTGCCCTTTCTCACCTTAGAGGAAGTCCTTCGTTTTAGATATCCATAAGTTTCTAATGACCCCCACCGCCTGGTCGTTATCGCCCTCGCATACACATGTTTTATAGGCAACTGAAAGTGTTAAGAACCATATTGAGTGGTTTTTAATTTTTGCTTATGGAAAGTTTAGATCCTATGTATTTGTGGTTCTAGGATATTTAGGTAGGGTGTATTTGTGGTATTCGGATTTTTTTGAAGCAATGTATCTTTACATTCTCGATTGTACTTAATTGTGTTGTTTTAGGGTAATTTTGTCATTTATTAATTCATATTTTCTATCATATAAATTCATTTTCTATTTTTATAATTTTGAAACATCTTTGCTGTTTTTCCAAATCAAACTTTAAAATTTTCTATTTCTCTTATCAGCTTTTTTCTTTTTAACAAAAAATGATTCATAAACATTACTTCCATTTCATTGTTTTGGTTGTAGTTTTTTTTAATAATTAATTCTATAAACACTACTTCCGTTTCATTACTTTTTATGTTTTATTTGTTGTATTAGTGTTGTCAAAACCGTAGTCAAATTTTGAAAATTAAGTCAAAGACTCAAATTCTTAGTCAAAGTTTCAAAAATAAATAAATAAATAAATAAATTACATTTTTTCAGTTTTCAAAACTTGACTTGATTTTTTAAAATTTAGCAAAAAAAAATACATCAACAAAAGAAGATGTGTTTATAGGCTTAATTTTCGAAAAACAAAAAACTAAATGATTAACCAAGAATGCCTAAAAGTTTTGCTTTTATTCTTATTTACTTATTTATATATATATATATATATATATATATTTTAAAAAATAGTAAAGAACTCTAATGTCCACATTAAAAGAAATGAAAATCATAATAAATAAATCAAGAATAAACAAGCACAAATTTTAAAATAAACTTGCAAACCAAAATCAGGAGCAAACAAACATCCATTTCTCCTACGTGACATGCTTACCTTTCGATCCAACACGTTCATAAAACAAGAATTTAATAACAAATCAAATCATTTACGTTCCTTCAAAAAAAAAAAAAAAAAGGAAAATCATTTGGCAATCCATACCGAATTGGGTTGGGTGGGCCAAGAAAACCCACCGGATGTTTGGTTGTTCGTTTACTCGTCATTTTCACATGTTTCCATTTACTCTCCATCCAATTCCCTCATTTACTCTGCAGCTTCTCTCTTTCATTCATGCATATCTTCACATTAATCTGGTCTATGTTGTCTTCTCTCTTCTCTCTCTGTCTGATGCGTCCTCCTTCATCTCATCTGTTTCTTTTCTTCAGGTTTGCTTCTCACTCGCTTGGATGGGTTGTTATTTTTCATAAGATTTCATCATATTTATGTTCTTTTTGTTGAGTCCCTCTTTTCTCTTCTTTGTCTCTTCTTCTACAACTGTTTTAAGTTTCTTTTAGATCTACTAGGGTTTAGGGTTTTTTTTTTGTAGATGTGTTGGTTCATTCAGTTTTTTTTGGTTTTGATTTTCGATAAACATGCTAAATTTGCTCATTGTTTGGGTTTTCTCCATTTTATTTTTTGGCTTCAAGTTTCGGTCTGCGATCTGCTCATTGTTGGTTTTTTTTGTTCATTTGATTTTTTGGTTTCGAAACGATATGCATGTTAAATCTGCTCATTGTTAGGGTTTTTTTTTTTCTTTTGATTTCTTGGTTCCGGTTTCCAGTTTCACGTTAAATCTACTCATTTTCAGGGTTTTTTCCATTCAGTTTTTTTGGTTTGATTTTCGATTAGCACGTTACATATCTTGCTTGAAAGAGGTTTTTCTTCATCTAATTTTTTTAAGGGCCTCATTCGATTTTTTTAAGGGGTTGCTTCTCCTTCTGTGTTCATACCCTTTGATGGTTCAACCCACTATTCTTATTCACTTTCTTTTTAGAATTCCTCTCACCGCTTCAATAATAAATCATACACCTTCCCTTGTCGTTTTTTTCACTACTACAAAGACAGTATTTCTTGACGTTTTAAAAACGTTAAGGAAATCAGTGTAAAAAATGTCGCTTTTCTTGACGTTTTAAAACTGTCAAGAAAAGTGACACTTGAAATTTAAAAAACATCAAGAAATACTGACACTTGACATATTCGAAATGTCAAAAATAGGAGCCTTCTTGATAAGGAAAAAGCGTCAAGAAATTTTTTAACTTGAAAATGAAAAAACGTCAAGATATATCTTACTTGACATGTTAGAAATGTCAGGAATATGAGTTCTTGACCTATTAAACATGTCAAGAATATCTATAATGTTGATCAGGAACACACATTAAGAAATTTGCTTGTGATTTTTTTAGAAAAATCTGTAATGTTGATGTTTTTACCTATAATGATCCAACAACTACATTTGGCATATATATGACATGCATTCACCAATCAAATAAACAATACACGCATTTTCAATGTTATATATCAACCAAATTTCCACCAATATCTCTTTATAAAAACTTCACTTCTTTAACCTTGTCAATATTACAACCTCATAAAGTATTTCTAAGTTAAAAGAATATGGAAAACCTCATATGAACAATTCCAACATCATAGTCAACCCCATATGAATAATTTCAAAAGTATAACAACTATCAACCCCCATATGAGCACATTTCCTATTGTACAATCAACAACCCCATCCCCTCTAAGAACAATTAAAAAAAATTAAACCTATCGATCCCGTATGAAGTAATCCTAGTCAAATCTAGCTCACTATGCTCTTGCCTCCACAAGAATAACGTAGCCCACCTTGAATTCGTCACTTTGAGCACCTACATCAATGAAATAATATACCAAAACTATAACATATAGATTGAAACAACTTAAAATTGCTAAACTTAAGCACCACAACCTACAAAGTCTTATAAAACTTTACAACTCCATGAAGGACTTTGTAAGTTAATCAGAAGAATATGGACAGACCCATATGGGCACTTTCAAAACAATATAAGGAACATAATCCTTACAGTCAACCAAATATGAATAGTTTTACAAACTACATTTCCAAAACTTCTATCAAAACTATCCATCTACCCACATAACAACTATCATGTACCAATCCAAAACTACCTTTGACATTGTATTATGGTACCTAACTATGAAACTTCTCGAATGTATATAACTCCGGACAGAAGAGCTACATAATAATTTTAGATCATAACTCTTGAAAGACTAGACATAATAAAATAAAGCCTAACAGCTCAAACGTCCACAAATGACTTTTTACGAAGCTAGAACTTTTCTCATAGCAGCACCTTGACGTCAATAAAGAACCACTTTGTATAAAATATCCTACAAATGATACAAACACAAAGTTTCAAACAAATATCCCCAACTTTGGTCAACACATCAAGATCAATGTAAAATATCCTACAAATCTTGTAGACACTTCAAACAATAGTATCAACATAAATGTAACTATGTAACAAGTTACACACAAAAGGAATGACTTTCCAGCATAGAAGAAGTTTAAAAAAAAAAAAAAAAAACTATACTTGCAAGTCGCTACCACTCAACTACAATACAATAGGGAAAGTGCAAATGACTTCAAAGAAAACAAGAAAGGTCAAAATAATAATTTAAAAATTTGCAAGCAAAAATCTCTATTTTACCTTCTTTTTCATTCCTTTTTTCCTTGCTCTCTCTAATTTTAGAGAGGTCCTCAGCATTTAAACCAAGGAGGTAATCAACTTTTGCAATGGTAATCAAGCCATATTTAAATGTGTGACTTTCTGGACAAAATGTATGACTAGAGGTAATGAAAATTTGAAGAAATGCAACATACCCATAGCACATAGTGTCTTCAAATCAAATTTCTCAGCTAAATCAGCATGTCCTACCACATGCACCATAATACAATGTCAATAACTTTGAAAGTTATAATATCACATGTAGGTTCAAGAATATACATGAGAGATTAAACTCTAACTTTGAAAGTTCAAGCCTCAAACCAAGAAAATCAAGCCTTAACTTTGAAAGTCCATGCCTCAAGCGAAGAAAATAAAAAATTAAACTTAATCTAAACTAAATCTACTTACCTCAATGAAGAATCTCTTTAAGATTGATGGAATAACAAAGATGCATCAAAGGGAAGTGAAAAACCAAGAAGAATTGCAGAAATTTTGTGAAGAGAAGCAAGAAAAACGAGCAATTTGGCTGGAAAATTTCTTTTAAATCTATCTTATAGCGTTGCAACACTGTTTGCATGAGGCGCGTACGTTTTTTTACTTTCGTCAAAATTCATAGTGTTGCAACGCTACTTTTCAGCGTTGCAATGCTGTCCTGTATATTCTAATATACTTTACATTTTAAAAATGTCAAGAAATCATTAATTGAACTTGACATTTTTAAAACGTAAGTACAATATTTTTCGAAAAACCTCCGTTTTTTAAAACAATTTTTTTACCTTTTTTTCCTTTAAAATTACCTATTTTTTTTTTAGACATTTTTTCATAAAAACGTCAAGTATTTAAAATTGTGAACGTCAAAAAATGTGGTTTTTCTTGTAGCAGTGTTTATTTGCAATTAAATTCTTAGTAGAGATCACTGACCATATTATTGGAACTTGGTGAGGGAATTCAAACCACCCCACAATAGGTTTGTATTCTATATGTTTTCAGAGGCCGATGATGATTCCTTCATTTTTAGTACGTTACTTTCTTGTTCTGAAAAATTTGTATTCAACTATCTGATTTGGATTGGAAATTTATATTTTCTCCCTCTCGCTTTCAGTTCACAGATTCTCTTATTTTTGGTTCTGTTTGGTGGACTAATTTGTTTTGTTTGGTGGACCATATGTGAGGCCCTTTAATTTTATTTTTTAAAAAATTTCTATGTGATATATAATGCTATTTTTAATGCTTTAAGTCATCATTTGGTCTTCTTTCCACCTCAATTAGTTATGTTATATTTTCTTTAATTTTAATTTTATTTACACTTAAGTTCATTCCAATCTAACTTTACTTTGTTATCTTTCTTTTAGGATCTAAATTAGTTGTATAATCACTTCAATAATTATTTTCACATGTACTTTGACATTGTTGAGGATATTATTATTTACTTATAGATAGTTATTATTTTATATACCATTCAGAGTGAGTGAAATACATGTTTAATATGAAATTACAATTTTTATTTTCCTTACTACAATCTGAGAAGAATCTCCAATTTATATTTTTCTATGATGTTACTTTTTATAGCTTGAAATGTACAAAAACATACCAACTGAAATGTATGATTAACCCATAAAAAAAAGTTTGATATTTCATTTTCAAGTGTCATTGAAGTACAAAAGTTTTAAACACTATTTGAAATGCCAAATATTTTTCTTGTTTCTATGTACGGTGCAAAATGTAATAAATCTAAGTCCATGAGCTATTTGTCAACCTAATCATATACTAACTAAAAAGATAAGCCTAACAAAACATTAGATGTCAAAAAATATTTAGGTGTCACTGAACTACACTTATAATTTGACAACTAGAACATCTAGTTACCCAATTATTATTTTTTAATATGTAATAAAAGGTTGCATGAGAACCCCTAAACCTTAACTCCATTAAAACCATAAAAAGACCCTAAACCATCACCGCTGGAACTCCTAAATGATTCATATTATATAAACATAAATTGTTAAGGCCCCGATTGGTAACCATTTTGTTTTTTAAAATTAAGCCTATGGATACTATTTTACCTCCAAATTTCTTTTATTGTTATCTACTTTTTACCAATGGTTTAAAAAATCAAAACAAGTTTTGATACTTAAAATAAGTAGCTTTCAAAACGTTGTTTTTGTTTTTAGAATTTCGCTAAGAATTCAACCATTGTACTTAAAGAAAGATGCAAATCATGGTAAGAAATGTTGATGAAATAGGCTTAGTTTTGAAAAACAAAAACAAAAAACCAAATAGTTATCAAACGGGGCCTAAGCTATTGAGTATCCATGTTTGAGTGCTAAGTACTTGTGCTTAGTTATAATTGAGTGTTCAAAAATTGAATTCAAAATTTTGTGTTTAGTATATGAATACTTGTAAAGAATTTGTTATGTTTTGAGAATGAAAAAAAATTAGATTTTTTTTTTCTTTTGGTCTTAGAAAGTTAGGAAAATATGTGTATAGTTGAAAATTAAAATCAACAATAAGAAAAAATAAATTAAAGAAAAACCAAGACTAAATCAATTTCATTAAAAAAACTGCACCAGATATCCCAACTCAACTGTGCATCCCAAACACAGACTTTCTGACTCAACTCAACACAGACAACAATTACCAACCCAACTCAACTTCGTACCCAAACACAGACAATAAATATCAATTCAACTCTGCACCCTAAACATAGAAAATTTAGTTCTCCAGATCATTTAACTACCTAGAATGTAATTACCAACTTAACTCAACTCAATTCCGTATTTTTATTGCGCGCTAAACGTCCTCTTACCTCACTGGTAACTTGTAGAAATACAAGTTATTGTCTCTTGAAAGTTGGGACAATCAAGATTCTTAATGATAAAATCTCATCTATCATAAAGAAAAACACATGGAATCCTTCAAACATTACTAACCTTTAAAAGAAAGACATTCTTTTTGATAAAAATGCGTCACTAACGCATCTCATCGCAGGATTTCAATAAATTTCACCAAGTGTCACAGACTCAGCTAACGCAAGGGCATGCATCTGAAGGATTCCAACGCATAGCAGATACATTGGTTTGAGTTGTTTTTGTCAAATCACCACTTGCAAGTATGGGTATCTGAATGTCGGCGTCTGAAAAGCTACTGAAATGGTAGGCAGCTGACCAGGGCATGAAAATTAATGTTGTCATATCACAAGTTGTTGAGGGAAAGTGTCTATAAATAGAAAGCTTGCAAATAAGAAAAAGCAACATAACATAGAGAGAGCATCTTAGAGCTTAAAATATAGTAGTTTTGCTGCTGTAAGAAGATCACAAGAGGAAAAGAACTATCACCATTGTTGATCAAGGAGAATTGAAGAGAACCAAGCTCGAGAGAGAGCTTTTCTTCATTTCTTTAACAAGTTGGTTGTACACATTAAGATCAAGCCAAAGAGGACAAAAAATTGAACTCTACGACTTGACTCTTTTCTACTTTATTTCCATTAATCATTTCATGTGAATCTATGATTAATTGTGTTATTGTAAAGATAATTTCTATCTTTATAAAATCGTGCATTTGATCCATTCACATTTGCCTTTGCTTACATTCTACCTGTTAAATGCATTTGTGACTTT
This sequence comes from Benincasa hispida, assembly GCF_009727055.1. Classification (NCBI taxonomy): domain Eukaryota; kingdom Viridiplantae; phylum Streptophyta; class Magnoliopsida; order Cucurbitales; family Cucurbitaceae; genus Benincasa; species Benincasa hispida. Next base: position 50,600,344 of record NC_052355.1, on the reverse strand, counting down.
GTGCATGCTTAAATTCTAAAAGCTTTAATCATTTTGATCATTTGGTTGAAGTTATCTCAACTAACCCATTCGAGAGAATAGGATAGCTAGAAACTCATCAAGTCAGAATGAACAGTAGCTTTAGAGATAAAGATACTTGTGCTTCACTGCTTTCTGCCTAAAGATAGGAACATGTGGCATTTGCATTGAGAAATGTTGAATGATTAGATAAACAGAAACCCAACGCATTGACATACATTTGATTGTAAACATGCATCTTTCATCTTCATTCCAACCCACACTCTTTCGTGTTAATCTTGAAGGAAATCAAACATGAGAATTTCCATGAGCAGCCGAATGATCATTTCAAATTCCATTCAAATTGAATACTAACAATTATAGTACAAGAACGGAAACTAACAGGTCATGCACAAAATGAAATTACAGCATGCTAAACGATGATATCAAAGGATAGAGTATGTGTACCTTTGAAGAACCATTGTTCAAACTCCTTCGAACAGTCTCTTATGTGTCTAAGATAGCAACACGAATGCAACGACTGGTGCACAGCACGATCAACAGCACGAACACAACGAACAACCAACGGCCCTTCGAAACCAATCGAGTTGAGTGAGAACATCGCCACAATGGTTACCTTGGTATTCTTGGTGTGAGAATCCAAAAGTTATGGGCTCTGTATGATCTTGGCTTGAGGAAGAGACTGGAGGATAACGATAGTGTAAACGATCGAGCAAGTGAGAGATAGGAAGCTGTCTATCATATAAACGATATGCTCGATCGTGTAGTAAATGGCAGTCTATCGTATAGACAAAGCCACGGATCGTTTAGCTACGATCAGCTGATGAACTATCGTATAGTCATAGCTCCACAATTGTTTAGTCTCTGTTAGCTATCGCTTAGTGAAATACTTTCACTTGATAGCTTAATCCGTGAGTTCTTTCTGAAAGTGGCAACACTCTAAATTTAGGAAAATAATTTTTCTTTTATCTCACGGTTACCATAAAACTACCTATAACCTCCCACTCAATCGATTATTAGAGAAAAAGAAACTAATTATCAAATAATTAATATATTATAAATAAATATGATAACCAACTTACCATATTATATTTATAACCTATAGTTTTGATATTTAATCTCATGAAACATACAAACCGTAGTTATTTTTCTATTTTATGGTATTTAATGTAAATCATATTTACATTAATCCTCCACTTGATGTATATCATACATCACACCAATTATATAAATTTCAAATCAACTCCAAGAACTGATTTTCAACTTGAATCCATTGAGCTACCAAGGGGACTTTATGGACTTGTAGCTTGAAGCTCCAACGGTATGTGAATAACTGACTAAACTCTTTAGTCACGGAATCCACCATCCGTTAACTGCCGGGCACTCCACTAAAGATTGACAGTTGCACTCTTCTTACTACATATATATTTTTATGTCCATATCAATCAATCAACAGTGCAATAACCCTTCACAGATCGCTCGTAGGTACAGTTGGGCTAATTTACCATTTTTTCCTGTAGTTACATCTAATTCCTTAAGTACCACCGATTTCTCTAATGAACAATAAGTCATAGTCCCATCATGACTTGGTCCTCTCTTCCAAAGAAAGGATGTGGCCACTATGTTCAAGACCCGGAATCAGCCATTAAGGGAACAATCTATCTACTTCCCCCTGCTTCGGGGAAGAAGTGAATTTCATCTTGTGTAACTGACTTCCCAGCTCCCCAATCAGACAAATCCCCAAAAGGGTAGGCTTGTTGAGTTGACAATCTGGCTACTCTCACCCATACTAATCAAAGGACCGCCCTCAAAGTCAGGAGTTCCCAAAACACTCAGGATTGAGGTCATGCCACCTATGGTCGTTCAGTAAGATGTAAGTCTCAAGTATCAACGACGTTATATAAAGAGACTAACTATCTCGTGGTTCGGTCTTATACAAACTCTTTGTATAGGACACTCCCGCTCGCATGTCTCCACATAGTTGGTCAGGATCAGATCATCTGTAGTAGTTCACAACACTTGTAAACCTCTACAAAGTGGGACGCATTCGTAGTGTCACCAAGATAAGATATCCCTCTTTTATCCTTATACTACAGACCTTTTAGGTTATTACTTAAGGCATGATCCACTTGTATATCTTGTATACATGCTTAAGTTTACATACAATAACCACAGATCTTTGTTTATTGGATATGGGTAAATACAAATAAAATAACTCTTATTTTATTCATAACAATGTGTACAATATTTACAAACTACGAGACTCCGGGAGAATTAGGATACCAATCCCAACAAATCTTACTTGGATCAACACATTCACCTATCACTTAGCACCATTCCTTCATTGAACCTTATATTTCACTTGAACTCTTGTTTCTTCTTGTACGCATGCAGTTAAAATAGTATAGATAACTTTTCCAGCATTTATTTAGAACCCTTCTACATCAGTGCAACGTAAGGTTTGCGTTAGTCTAACCTAAATCCTATGTTCGACCCTGGACTTACCAGGAACCTGAATTAGACTTATACTTGGATCTAGCTCAGGTAAAGCTTGTACACATTAGCGAAAGAGTGTAAAGCATTACCCATTCTTCTCACCTAGAGAAGTCATTTACCATTCATCTTCATTTACATCAATCTTATCTTTCATCTCCACTTATAATACACTTTTAGTGCACATCAGGAAACAACGAACACTTACATTAGAGTTATTACTAACTTTTTGACGTGGGATATGCTGTAACCACTAACAAATTCGCAAACAAACATTACTTTTATTGGCTTCCTTATTTTGTTTCAATAGACAAACGTAATGCAGAATTAATTTTAAAAAACAGATAATTGGCTCCTTGATAATTGTATTAAAAAAAACGACATTGATATTATTAATTAGAAGGCAAGTTGGGATATTTGAGGAACTTTACATCAGATTCAAACTTGTACATGTGCTCTTCTTTGAGATGAACATAAACATCAACTTCATTGTCATCTTTCTTGTCAATGAAGACAGAGGTTCTTGAAGATCAAGGCTGGGTATCCGACAGAGGCTGATGAAGGAGCAGGAGATGAGCTCACCGGTGGAGAATCGGGCACCCGCCTACTTCATGGAGTCATGAAATTTGAAGCTTTCTTAAAGCCTTTCGATATAGTCTTTGTTGATCTTCCCCATTTCTTCCCTCAACAATAGTCGTCTTTAAGAATTTCCTCTCAGGGAATTGCGAATATGAATCTTTAACAATTTCTGAATGCATAATCAAGGATTGGTGGGTCCAATCTTGAGTTTATGTTTAATTAACTAATTCATAATCAACTAAAGTTCGGAGACTAAATTTTTAGTTTGATTAAGAATATGTTTGGATTAATTTGAGAAAAATATATTTTTTTTAAAAAATTCATTTTTATTTAAATATTTTTGACAAAAAAATGTTGAAAATATACTTTAAAAACTATTTTGAGTTATTGTCAAACAACATTTAAAAATAATTTCTAAACACATCTAAAGGTTGCTTAATTATTATATTGAGTAGATTTTTCTATCCAAACATGTAAATACTATCATTGTGAGTTCGTATTTGTTTAGAAAGTAGGATCTTACAGCTTTAGTGGCGGCAATAAAACGACTATAGATGAAGGCAGACAAAGCTTCAACTCTCGTAGACCCAGCCCACCCATTACCACAGAGAAAAAAAGACAGAGCATCGCTAATCTTATGAGAAGTACAGATTGCGACAGCAACGCCGCCGCATTCAAACACATTCAAATGAACCAAACCTCATCAAGCTCGTCCCATTCGAATTGGAGAAATGTTTAATTCAGAAGGAAACCTCGTGTTCATTACATCGGACAGCTGGCAGTTGACTCTGGTTTCGATAAAGGGTACGCCGTCGACGTTACAGTCCATGAAAAACTCGTCGTAGTTGGCTCTGCCTGCGAGAGGATAGTAATGGGTTAAGACGTCGGAGAGGGATTTTTTCAGGTGGTTGGAGATTTCGGGGGGGGTGGTGGCGGAGTCGCCAGTGTAGAAACAGACCATTGGGTTGTAGACATCGACGGCGACTTGATCGAGGAAGGATAAACTGTAACGGCGGATGTAATTCGAAAAGTGAAAGAATAATGTGAAGAGAAACACGGGAAGCAGTGGAAAATGAAGCTCTCTTTTGGATTATAATTTATGGATAGTGAGGGCATGAGACGCAAAGTCAAATGGATAAGATAACTCATAATAATAATAATATAATGCCAAATCTTGTATGTTAACTTGTTAAAATTAATTTTTGTTTTTTCTTTTTCCCTAAAAAAAACTTAAACTTAATTCTAAACATAATAACAAAAGATGAACCAACCAGAATAGATACATACATCAATACACTCCAACTAACAGCAGAGGTAATTGTAATCAAATTGTTGGGATATAATTCATCAAAAAAAAAAAAAATTTGAATAGGTTAGATTATATTCGATAATTATTTGATTTTTAATTATTTTTATTGAAAATTAAATCTATAATCACTACTTTCATTTTATTCTATCGTTTTCTATATTTTGTTGTCTACATTTTATTATGTTTTTAAAATCATATCCAAATTTTGAAAATTAAGACCTCATTTAATAACCATTTGATTTTTTATTTTTTGTTATTGAAAATTATGTTTGTTTCCTCTTAATTGCTTATGTTTTTTTTTCTTCCATATTTCTTAAGTAAAAGAATTGAAATCTTAGTCAAATTCTAAAAAAAAAAAAAAGAAAAAAAATTAAAAAAATACTTTTTTATTTTCAAAATTTGGCTTCATTTTTAAAACATGGATAAAAATTAGATAAAAAAGCCAAATGATCCAAAAAATGGAAGAGCTATTTATAGATAATTAAAAAAAAAAAGCAAAAAATCAAATGGTTTCCAAAGATGATATCTAAAAAAAATAGTTTTATTAACTTTTTTTTTTTTTTTTATAAAAAAAGTTAATAACTCTAATGTCATACCTAAAAAAATATATGAAATCATGAATAATAAATTGTGAGGAAACAAATACAACTTTCAAAAATAAAAAATCAAATTGTTATATAAACCAATCTTATGATTTATTATACACTCATTTTAAAGTGTAATGATTTACTACGATACCTTTTAAAATTGGAGATATCTCAAATGCAAACTTAGTACTTTAATAATTAAAATTTAATTATTATTTTTTAACTAATATATATTTAATAATTAAACAATCCCATATAAACTTTTTAATATAAAAACCGAGGATACATTTATAAACATACCAATATATAATTGGTGATTGAGAATAAAGAAAGCTTGTTATAATTAAGAACGTGCATGATACATGACGTGTCACAGATTTCGATAATTTCAAATCTTTAATATCAAACTAAATAGAGTCGAGGTTAGGGGTGTTTAAAAAAAACGACAACCAAGAAAATCGATCGATCCAACCTAATTTATATAGTTTAGATTAGATTATCAACTTTTTTGGAATTGAGATTGAATTTATAATCAATTAAAATTTTATAAATTGGATTGGTTCATGGATTCATGGATTCACGTAAAAGAACCAAACCAACCTGAATGAACTTATCATATAATTTAAATGTGTAATAATATATATAATATATTATATATATATATATATATATATATATATATATATATATATATATAGGTTTTATTTAATTTCATTAGTTTTTGTTGGATAATTTATTCTCCAACAACTTCTAAAGATAGTTTTTTAGTACTTTGGAAAGAGATTTTATATCATATAAATTGAAATTGAGTTGTTAATATTAGGTGCAAATATCAATTTATATCCTTGAACTTTATGTGTTGTATCAATTTAAATTCTAAACTAATAATTGTATCAATTTAAACATTGAACTTTGGAAATTATATCAATTTAAACCTCAAACTAATAATTGTATCAATTTAAACCTTGAACTTTATAAGTATATCAATTTATACCCTAAACTTTCATAATTGTATCCATTTAAATCCTCCATTATGTTTTATTTGGATACACTTATGAATGTTTAAGGTTTAAATTAATATATTTATGAAAGAGCAGGATTTCAATTGATACACTTATGACAAGGTCTAAATTAATATAATTACTACTTTGGGGTTTAAATTAATACAAATCTCAAAATTCAAAGTTCAGGATTTAAATTGATACAATCTCTAAAGTTTAGGGGTATAAATTGATGTTTTCCCTTAATCTTAATTCAATAAATGAAAATAATTAAATCAAATTTTTACATAATAACATTTTATTTTCTTTTGTAACAAAAAAATAAATAAACGACCCAGCACAAATCATCCTAGCCCAAACGTTTCATGGTTGGATTGAATTGGGTTCATTTTTTAATGAGGGTTATTTAGGTTGAAGAAATTTACAATCCGAATAATTATGATAAGTCTAAAAGGTCCTTCAACCTAATCCAATCTAATCCAGTCTAACCCATAACATGTTAACAGAGATGTATTTTCACTGTTATGCACTAATTTAGAGAGGAATTTAAATGAAAATAAAAAGTAACGCTAAAATAAAATAGGGTCACATTGACTTCATCCAACACTAGTTGTATACATACATACAAAATGCTCACTTTAAAATTACATATTTCTTAATTTTGCTTTGTTTTTAATGCTTAAGCTTTTTTTTTTTTTTTTAAAAAAAAAAGATATTTGAAATTTCTCAACTAGCCAAGTCATTCCATATATCAAGCGTACGTATTCAACCAAGAGAGAATAAGAGGATTAAGTACTAGAAATCGGACCACATCCGCAATAAATCTACATCAACACAAGTTCAACTCCACGAAATACGTTTCTTCAGAAACCTCATACTAAACCTCCAAGAAGATCATCAAACCCAAAGGTCGATCATCCAAGAAGGACATCAAGCCCAAAAGTCGATCGTCCAAGAAGATCAACAAGCCCAAGGGCTGATCATCCAAGAAGATCAATCAGCTTAAAGATTAAAATTTATTTTGAAAGCATCAAATGATTATGTATTAAAGATTGTACTTATTATACTAAAATTAATACAAATATACAAGTTCAAATTTCACGAAACAAATTTCTCCAGAAATCTCGAGCCAATAAATTACCACACCTAGTGGGACATTTCTACCTCTCATCTCTCTCATCATCCAAATCAACAAATCAACAAATGGTGCCAAAGGAAGTCGCATCCAATCTACCGTACCAAGCAATGCTTACACAAGACATGTCACTCAGAAACACTCAAAACGGATATTGCATGAGCAGAATAAGGCTCTGTCATCACGGAGAAAATTTGGAAACAACTAACAGAATATTCTAAAGGTGGAATAATCATTAGAGAAAATTCCTTCTTCAACAACTATACTTTTTCTTCTGATAGATCAGAGAAAGAATCACACCTCGATGTAGTGTCTGTCATGATGACTGATGTAACGGTAGAGTCGGTCATGGTAGAGATGGAGAGGAAGATAAATCTCTTAATGAAAGTTGTTGAGGAGTGAGACCATGAAATCCCGGCCCTAAGAGACCAAATGTAGGCTTGAGAAATTTTTGAGATGAGTCAAGCTCCAACTATCAAAGCCAATGACAAAGGAAAGACCGATTTGCTGAAAAACTAACTGCAACAATCTACCTCTGTCACTTCTCTGTTAGTTCAAAAACTGCAGGATATGATTACAAAATCCATAAGGGCTCAGTATGGAGGACCGTCGCAATCTTCTTTTATTGTACTCCAATCCATACACCAAGAGAATAAAAAACCTGAGAATGTCAGCTGGGTACCAACCTCCAAAGTTCCAATAGTTCGATGGAAAGAGCAGTCCAAAATAACACATTGCTCACTTCATTGAAACTTGCAAAAATGCAGGGACCAGAGAAAACCTACTAGTCAAGCAACTTGTTCGAACCTTGAAAGGAAATTCTTTTGATTGGTATACTGATCTAGAGCCGAAAGAGATTGACAGTTGGGAATAGTTGGAAAGAGAGTTCTTGAATCGCTTCTATAACACCAGACGCATCGTTAGTATGATGGAGTTGACAAACGCCAAGTAGTGAAAAGGAGAGCTAGTCATCAACTACATCATCCAATGGAAAGCTCTGAGTATGGATTGTAAAGATAGACTCACTGAATTTCTGCAGTGGAGATGTACACCCAAGGCATGCACTAGGAATTTCTCTACAATCTACAAGGGATAAAGCCTCGTATATTCGAGGAGCTGGTGACTCGCACCCATGACATGGAGTTGAGCATCGCCAATAGGGAAACTAAGGACTTTTTGGTTCTTGAGGTGAGAAAAGACAAGAGTGAAACTAATGTCACTGAAAATATCGTGAATAGTGTCAGAAAAGAATCCATGGTCATTCATGCTACCCCACTAAAATTTTCCTCCAAAAGAAAAGAAACAAAATTTGGAAGAAAACATGATGGCAACAATAAGCATTACTCAACTCTTAAAGAAAGATAGGAGAAAATTTACCCATTCCCCGATTCTGATATTACAGATATGCTGGAGCAATTGCTAGAGAAGCAACTAATTCAGCTGATGGAGTGCAAACAACCAAATTAAGAAGGAAGTAGATGATCTTAACTACTGCAAGTATTATCGGGTTGTTAGCCACCCAATGGAAAAATGCTTTGTACTGAAAGAGTTTATCCTAAAGTTAGCTCGTGAAAAGAAGATTGAGTATGTTAGTTGAGTTTGAGTGTTCCAACTAGTATTAAAGTCACCCCAACTAGTATTACTGTGTTGTTAGCCACCCAATGGTAAAAAAAGAGCTAGTTGGGATGATTTTAAGTGTTCCAACACCGTCTGCATCTTATGATTAAAGAGAAAGCTTGATCCAGTTTGGGACCCTCGAACCCATAGTTGTTCGATTTCAGCAAGAAATCCCAATGTTAGATTCTCAAAACAAAGATGAACATATTCATGGTGACAACAATGGATGATGGATTCTTGTGACTCATCGAAAGAGAAAAAAGTAGAGTTCCACCCAAAAAAAGTCGTGCTCCTATCAAAGAAAAGAAAGGTAAAATGATGGCATGGAAGCCTAAGTCTGTTAAGGAAGAAGACGAGGACTTCCCTTAACTTCGACGATTAGTAACTTTTGTAGAATTCTTCCTAAGAAACTTCCTCCGTAATCATCCCGAGGAAGTTTTACAAATTGTTGCATGTCACGTTGTCAGCATAGTGGAAGTTGACAACAATCATATAACTGTTGAAGAAGTTGACAATTCAAAAGAAACTGAGTAAATAAGTTTTATCTTCGATTGTATCAAGCCTTCAATCTTTAGTCTTCCAAAGATTGAGTATGACTACAATAGAAGAAAAAACCCAATGTACAACGTCTACTTCCACTCAAACTTCAACCTTCAAAATGCTAAGTATCTTCACATGAAAGAAAGATCCACCTTCAATATCTACTTTGATCTTCTCGAAATGACAAGCAATCAACATAAAAGAAGGATGAAAATCTTGAAGGTAAAATAATTTCATGAAGAAAACAATGACAAGAAGATTCATAGTCGTGTCCTTTCACACATGAAGAGGAAGTTATCTATTGATATAAATATAGAAGGTTCCTTAATGATGAAGCCAAAACTCATTGTGTTGACGAATCCTACAAACAAAGAAGATGAACAAGGCCAAGATGAAATAAGAGCTTCTGAAGTTTAAATGTAGAAGTCCCTTATCGTAAGAGCCTAAACTGCACGTTGCTCCTGGCTCACATGAGCTTAAAAGGTGAACGACCCAAAAAAAAATATTTCTTTTAAACTACGTTATGACTTGTTCTCTTTTTTCAAGGATAAATAGGCAGTTTAAATAAATTTAAGTTAAGCCTATCAAACAATTTTAGAAAGAAAAAGAAAAAAAAAATTTGAAAAGAAGTAGCACAATCACTTTACATGTGGCATTACAAAAATTGATGTTGTTCATCTACTGGGGGAAACAAAACAAATTGAAGATGATGCCTACTAGGGGTGACACGACAAATTGAAGATGTTCATCCCTATTGGGAGGCAACACAATAAATTGAAAACTTTCATCCCTAGTAAAGATGTGACACAACAAATTAAAGATGCATGTTATCTACACGATGCTACACAAGTTGAATGCATACGATAAGGTCCTCACTGAAAGACTCAATTATCTTTCCACTAACTTAAATAAAGAAGCAGTGTTAGGCGTTGCTTGCTCCAAGTTCAAGGCATCACTCGTCTATAGTTTGACTATTCATCTGCAACTATAAATGTTCTTCCAAATCAAGTTCAGAGGTTTTGCTGATGCTTCTTTAAATTCGGGTTCAAAGGCTTCGATGCTTCTTCAAATTCATATTTGAATTATTTGTCAATGCTTCATCAAATTTCAGCTCAGAGACTTCATTGTTGCTTCTTCGGTTCCAAGTTTAAGGCATCATTTTGTCTTCAACATTTGGGCTTTGCTCATCTGAAGTGGCATTTCATCTTTAAAGTTTGATGTGGCTCGCTTCACTTCACTTGCTCAAGATTATAGGCTTCAGAGATGCATATTCAAAATCAAATGTGAAGGGTTCGCTGATGCTTCTTCAAATTCAAGTGCGGAGGATTCGTCGATATTTCATCAAGCTTAAGTTTGGAGGATTCATCAATGTTCCATCTTCATGCTTAAGTTTGAAGGCTTTGCGATGTCATCTTCATGCTTAAATCACAAAGTCATGCTTAATGTGGAAGACAAAAAGTCAAGTCCGATGTGAAGGGTGGAAAATCAAGTCTGATGCAACTGGCGAAAAGACAAGTTTGATGTGATTTTGCTTAATCTGCAAGATCGCGTCTGGTCTGCCTAGCTTTGCCTCGTATATGAAATCAACACCAATCCATCTGACTACACCTTATACGCGAGAACAAATCCGTTCTGAAGGATGTGTGAATACCCGATGCGGAAGCGGATCGTAGCCCTAATTTTTTTTAATAAAAACATACGAAAATTTAGAAGACGAAAACAAAGAAGATATTTAATTAAGCACCCTGTACAAAATTTTAAGAGGCAATAAAGAGATTTGAGTCTACTTACACTTGGAGACTAAATTATCTTCGCCAAATCCTCTTCGATCACAAACTTCTCCAAATTTCCCACAAACTCGAACATGCCAAAATAAAACAACACAAAGGACCCAAAATCGGACACCACCACGATGAAACCTCAGTATTCTCAGAGGGTGAGAATTCATGATAGTGTATGGGTTTCATTTTTAATTTTGGCAGGGATGGAATTTTACATGAGAGTAAAAAAATGTATAGAAAGGTTTTCTGAGAGAGAGATGTTCTAAATCAAACACACTGCAGAGGATGAAGAAGATAAAACCAACCCTAACCTCTCTTCCCATGTATTCATTATTTAATGAGAGAGAAAAAGAGGGATAACTCCCTCTCATTAATTCAAAAAATTAAAATAAAAAAAACTAATTATATATATACATACATATATACACACAATAACCAATTTACTATATGTGACATATATTAAAAACTATATGTTATATCTAATATAACATATAAACTACAGTTTATATTATATTAACCTATAGTTTATAGATGAATTACATTCATATAATATTTGAATCATATTAAAATATTTGTTTTCTAAATAGAACTTTATATTATAATGTATCATATACATTATATTAATTATATCTCATATAATTAATTTTATATTAATTTTAACATATAGTTTTTATATAAATCACATTCATATAATTAATATTTGAATCATATTCAAATATTCTATTTTCTCTCAAATCAAACTTTATATTATAATGTATCACATACGTTATGTTAATTATATCTTATATAATTAATTCCTTTTAATTAATTTGAATAATTCAAATGAATCCAAAATTAATTCAATTCTCATTAGTCCTAATTGAGCTAATGAGAGGACCTTACGAACTTCTAGATTGAAGCTCCAGTGGTACTTGATTAATTAATTAAACTCTTTAATTAAATTAATCAAATTCCATTAACTATCGGTCGCTTCACTAAAGACTGACAACTACACTCTTCGCACTACAAATATATTTCTGTGTCCATTGGATATAACCAATCAATGATAATTGACCTTCACAAATTGCTCATAAGTACAATTGGGCTAAATTTTCGTTTTGCCCTTGTAATTACATCTAACCCTTGAAGTACCACTGATCCTTCTAATGAACAATAGGTCATAGTTCAACTATGACTAGACCCCTCTCGAGCCAGGAGAGGGTATGGCATTATATTGTTCAAGCTCCGGAATCAGCCTTTAAGGGAGCAATTTCTCTACTTTCCTTAACAGTGGGTAAGGAGTAAATTCTTTCGTGTGAAGCTGCGTTTCCAACTCCCCAATCAGACGAATCCCTAAAATGGAAGGCATATTGAGTCGGCAATTTTGGCCACTCTCACCTATGCAAATCAAAAGGCCGTCTTCATAGGCAGGAGTTCACAACTCACTTAAGATTCAAGTCAAGTTGCCTATGGTCATCCTGGTGAAATGTAAGTCTCTTCTATCAATGGTGTTTTGGGAGCCATATGTATTGGGTTTTATGCCCTAAAACACGTAGATAGAAAATGTAAATAATTGGCTGTCATCAGTAAAGAGTTATCGATGTTATTTCAATAAGTGTTATTGACTGTTTTGTATTCGTTTTGTCTTAATAACCCTAAATCCAATAAACAAACATCCTAGGTTGTTTTTGAGTCTTGAATTGTCTGTGGAGACATATAGGAATCGATGTTCAAGATACAACCTAAAGGGTTTATAGTATAGGGATAAGGCTGGGTACCTTATTCTGGTGACACTATGGATATGGGCTACTTTGTATTTGATTCAAACGCAATGATCCAATGCATTCGTGTAGGTAACATGCGAGTGGAGGTATCTTATGCAATGAGTTTGCATAAGTCTGGACCACAAAATAGTAACCACTAGATGTAACTCCCATGACTAGCTAGGTTTCTATTTCAACAGGATGGCCTATGCAACTTAGTTTTAATCCTGAGTGTATTATGAACTCTTGTTCACGAGAGATTGTCCTTTGTTTTGTATGGGTGATAGTGGTTAGTTTGCTGACTTAATATACCTACCATTTTGGGGACAAGACCGAGTGGAGAGTTGAAAACATAATAATACAAGATGAATTTCACTCCTTCCCGACTTTATGGTAAGCAGATGAGTGTTACCTTAAGTGGTGTCTCTGGGACTTGAATAAAGGGCTTTATCCTCTCACTAGCCCAAGAGGGGTTTCTATTTAATGGTTAGACCATAAACAAGTTGTTCATTAGAGGAATACTGCTACTTAAGGATACAAAGGTAACCTAGGGGTAAAATAGTAATTTGACCCAACTAGTGTTATAGACATTCGTGAAGGACTAACTTGTTATTATTGGTTTGTATCCATGGTTGCAGTGTTTAGTGGAGTGTACCCATAATTAACAAATATTGATTAATTTGATTAATGAGTTTAACCAATTAATCTCATATTGTTTGAGCTTCTGATCGGTAGGCCCATTAGGTCCCTTACTAGCTTGTAAAGGGCATTGAGATAATTATGTCTTGAATAGAATTTGAAATGTTCAAATTCACTTTGGAAGTAGCATAATGTATGATGATATATTATAACATAAAGTTTATATTTTAATTAAACTTTATAATAAAAATTTAATTTTGGATATAATCCAAAATTAATTTATGAGAGAATTAAATATTTGAAGAAGTTCAAATATTAATATGAATTGTATTCACATTAAACTAGGTTAATATTAATGTGTCTCAATGCACATTAAAACTATAGGTTATGAGAGAAATACAATTGAATATGATTCAAATATAGGCCAAATCGAATATTTGATATTTAATTTGACAATTAATTAATTATTTTATTTTATTAAATTAATTGAATTAATACTATAGGTTATGTGAGAAATGTTCGTTTAAATATCATTTAAATGGATTTATTAATTAAATTAGATTTAATTAATTAAATTAAGTTATTAATTATTTAATTGATTTATTAAATTAAATAATAATAAAAATAACTCCCATAAGTGAGAGTTATAAAAAACGTGGATCACTGCCCACGTTTAACTGTTTCTTTCTCTCCAGGCTCTCACACATAGTATATTTGAAATATGAAGAAGTTTTGAAGATCAATCATAAAAAGTTATTGGTGGAAAAATCTCTCTCTGAAATTCTCTCAAGAAAAATTACACCATTCTTATGATTTTCTTTTCCCATTTTGAGATTAGTTCCCACAAACTAATAATCCTAATTTCTCAAAGAATAGGGAGACTCCCAAGTGGTGGTGTTCGTTAATCCATCCCAAGAAGAATTGATCTTTTCATTTGAGTTATTAACGAGAGTATGTGACGTCTTTCATTCTCTGTAAGATTAAATTCCCAAAAAAGTAAAGCATGCTTAACCTAATTTATACAGTAGGTTGAGGTTTTTTTTACATCTTTGTTTTATTCTATTTATTTTGCCAGTGTACTGGTATTTTGGATTCTAAATTAATTTCAAGTTGGGTATTGGTTCTTCCGCTGCGTTAGGGCTTTTATCCCTACAATATGATCATGTAATCCAAAGACTGCGAACATATTGTCTCGACGATTATGAGTTATGGATATCTAGATGTCTATTCATATGTTTTTTATGGTAGAATGACATCATCCAAATTGTGTGATGCGCAAATTTGGGAGATTGCAACAAATTCCTAAACCTTGCGATACAGACGTTGGACTACATTCACACGATTTTACGAGGCAGATATGAGTTGGATTGGACTAGATATTTGGCTCATCGAATATCAATTTGGGATAATTGAAAAATTTTGATTATTAATGGACATTCTATTAACAATGTATGTAGAGGTGATCATCGACCAGTCGGTGTCGGTTTTTTGACCAGACCGACGCCAAACCAACTAGAATTGGTTTAGAATATATCCAAACCAGTCCCAACCATCGACTGAATAGAAACACGATCGGCTATCCAATCGGTCGGTCGGTTGGTCAGTTTTGGTTGGGTTTTGTAAATTTTTTATTTTTTTCTTCCTTTTAAAGAAGTTTTATTTATTTATTAAAATTCTAAGAAAATTTTCTATTAGGTAGAAGTTATATTTAGTTATAAATCATTATCGTTATAAATAACATTTTTTTAAATACAAATAAAAAATCAACTATTTATTAACTTCCTTATCAATCATGTTTAGTTTTTTTTCTTAATTTGTGATTGTGATTCAGAATTCAAGATACTATTTCATATTTTATTATTTTAATATTTATGGAATAGAGCTAGCCTAGAGGTATTAAAAATAAGATATTGATATGATTTGATTTGACAACCCTTAATATTTAACAATTAACATGTCCATTGTTTGGGATTGTATTCGATTCGCTTAATTGCTTAAAGAACCTTTAATACATATTACAAATATATTTGAAAACAAAACTAATATGAAAGTCGAGAGTGTAGTCACAAATAGAAATATCACATGACACATATATACAATCAAATTAGAAATTGCAACATAAAGTCAATTGTCAAATACAACCCAATTACAATAAAACATAAAGTCAATTGTCAAATACAACCCAATTACAATAAGACGTAAAGTCAATTGTCAAATACAACCAAATTACTATAAAATCAAATGATAAATGCTTAATCGATAACTGACAACTTTGCAAAATCTGGAAGGTCTTAAATGTCTTTTTCATTGTCCATAACCGCTTTGAATCCTATATAATTAAGATTAAGAAGAGAAAGACAAACTTATTAAGATTTTAATCTAACAAGTTACAATTACAAAATACAAATGATGAATAAATACCTTCTTCAAATAATGAAGCTTCTTCCATGTCATTTTGAAGTTCAAGATCTATTGGACCAAAATTTAGCCAATTTTGAGTACAAATGAGAGCCTCCACTATTTTTGGAGCCAATAAACAACACGATGAATCAACAACACATCCTCCTGTACTAAAAGCCGACTCAAACACTACAGTAGATACTGGAATTGTCAAAATATCTATAGCCATACGACTAAGAACCGATTGTTCCTTTTCCACCATTGAAGTATGTCAAAATCATCTTATTCTTAACATTGGCTTCCAACAAATAAATATCAATCTTTGACCCCTGTTCGAAAGGTGTAGTCTCATCGCTTCAAAATTAAGATCAATTGTATCATAGACAAAATCTTCACCCACCTTTTTAGTTGGATCACAATCAATCATGGTCTTTGACGCTGACACAATTGGTGTATTAGTAGTAGTACTCTCACTCCCACTCCCATTCCCACTCTGAGTATGAGTAATACTATACTCATGAAAGAGACAACTACAACATTGTTCCACTACATTTCTCATAGATTTGGCAACCTTTGGCCCAAATTTTTTTTAAGGCAAAAAGATACAAACCTTAACTTTTTTTCGAGGATCTAGCATAATAGCAACATACAACAATAGATTATTCTTTTCATTGTTCCCTTAAATACTTCTCAAATTTGGCCTTCATGCTATTGGCCATTCCAACAAGCGTTGCATTTGCACTACCAGCATTCAAACGTATACAATTCTGAATCATTGTAATATGATGAAAAACCATATTCAATGTGGTGTACAATGACCCTGAAATTTTCAATGTCACATCATAAAAGACCTTTAAAAACCTAATCAACATCTTAGCATTTGTCCAATCTTCTTTATTTAGTGAAAAATCGTGTCTATAAGAAGCATCTTCATCTTTTAATCTATCAAAAACCTTTTCAAACTTCATAGTTGCCTCAAGCATCAAATATGTAGAGTTCCATTTAGTGGAAACATAAAAACACAAACTCTTACAAGAAAATTTTTCAATTTCAGTGCACTTTTTAAATTTAAAAAAATATGCAGGAGAAGATCTTATAAATCGTACAACATATCGAATCCTTTCAATGCAATCATCATATTCCTTAAAAGTATCACATACTATGAGATTTAATATATGAGCACAACAACGAACATGCAAAAATTCTCTGCCAAACAATAACCCCTTATTGAATTTTTTTCAGAAGATAAGCAATGGTAGTGTCATTCGAACTTGCATTATCAATAGTCAAAGTCATTATCCTTTCAATGCCCCAATCCTTCAAATTCTTTTCAATGGTTTTACCAATAGTATCACCTTTATGATTCTCAATTGGACAAAAACTAAGTATCCTTTTATGTAATCTTCAATCAGAATCTATGAAATAGGCAGTTAGTACCATGTAATTTATATTTTTTTCCTGATGTTCAACAATCTGTAGTGAGAGAAACTTTGTACTTCTTGTTTACAAACATGTCTTTCAAACACTTTTTCTCATTAACATACAAATTAAGCACCTCTCTAGCCACAGTAAACCGAGATGGAACAAAAAATCTAGGTTGACTTGCACATGTTAATCTATCGACAAATTTCTTAAATCCTCTACTCTCCACAAACTTGAATGGTAAGTCATCAACAATTACCATTTCAACCAATGCTTCCCAACAACTCTCTAAACTATATGACTCACATACAAGTTGTGACGTATTATCCCCAACATTGTCTTTGTCTTTAGTTTTGAAAGCTAATGTC
This sequence comes from Benincasa hispida, assembly GCF_009727055.1. Classification (NCBI taxonomy): domain Eukaryota; kingdom Viridiplantae; phylum Streptophyta; class Magnoliopsida; order Cucurbitales; family Cucurbitaceae; genus Benincasa; species Benincasa hispida. The sequence continues at coordinate 50,582,713 of NC_052355.1, read as the reverse complement.
ATTTGGGTTGGATCTTTCTTTTTCTGGTAAGGGTATTTTTTACAATTTTCCAAATGATTCTTCATAGTCCCAGTACCATCATGTTTGGAATGACATGCATAGACAACTCCATAGTACTTACATCGAGCATGAGGGTCTTTAGGATCACCTTTTAGCCTCTCAAAATGATCTCAAACCATGGATTTTTTCACTGCCTTGCTTCTTTTTGATGGATTTGGAACATCTGATGTCTCATTTGCTGAATCAACATCAACGATATTTGCATTGGCATCCCTTTTTTCTGCATCTCATTCATTTTTTGAAGCATCAGTTGCAGTTCCATCAAACTCCATATCCATTGAATCCACGTAGCTGAACCACACTATGTCAAACGTTAGTATCACACAATTCACAAAAACTCAAAGTATTTCAGCTTCACATAAACTCAGCAAGATTGTTAAGTTCATGCACACTAAGAATTGCTTGGACAATTCTTTTAAAAAACTAATTTCCATTTTTTATTTCAAACTAATTTCCCTTTTTTTGGCCACTGTGTACAATCTACAATACATTACAATCAGTCAATCACTACCCACACATCCATAAATCAAACTAATTTCTATTGAAATGGCTGGAATTTACAATCTACAATATATTGAAACGGTTGGAATCTACAATCTACAATACATTGAAACGGCTGGAATGGAAGATATCAAGATGAAGATACGGAAAATAAGGAAGTTGGGCTGGAAGTCTACTGGCTAGAATGACGTGTGTGCGGAGTGGAACGATGGCATTCGTACGAAGTGGAAGAAAGAAGAAAGTTGGAACGAAGTCTGCTGGCTGTGACTAACTAGAGTGCTGGCTGGAATGATGGCAACGCTGTCGCTGGCTGCCGGCTGGACTGGAAGTTGGAACGAAGAAGAAAGAAGAAAGTTGGAACGAAGTTTGCTGGAAGAACAAAGTCTGCAGCTCGCGTTCAGAGCGGATGCTGTGCTGTGGCCTGCAGGTGCGGAAGAAAGAATAAAGACTAAATTTACCCTAATAACATTATATATATATTTAAATAAATTGGTTGGGTTTGGTCGAGACCCGACCCATACGCACCCCGACCGCTGATAAATTTGTTTCGAAAAATTGAAAACCAACCATGACCAATTTATTTAAATTTTCGACCGTCTGACTCCATTTCGGTCGGTTTGGGTCGGTCGTGCTGGTTTTTCGGTCTAACATGCTCACCCCTAATGGTATGTATGTTGAGTCAGGTTACATTGAATGGTATTCTAATATTAGTAGGCGATATCATGATCTCTATCATTTTTTATTCATCCGTGTGTTCATTCTTCTCCATAATGAGTTATTAAATTCCTAATGGGTTGGGAAGAGTAAAATCAACATTCTCACGAGTTTGGCATAAATGAAAGTTCATCTTGTTTAGTATGTACTTGATTCTGTTGCTTGAATCAATCTGATCAATTGATTTAAGTAGAAATAGTTAACTGCTTGAGTAAGTAGCTATGGAAATCGTTAAGTAAGGAAAGAAGTGGTTTTAGAAATAAAGTCTATTTTAACTTAAGCATGTGTCTTAGAGATAATATTAATGTGACATAAACATTGAGAGGTGGTTACTATATTTTATTAAGTTAAAAGCATGAACGGATCCTTATGCATAAATACGGGTGAATGTTGGTAAATCTTATCAACCCTACTTTAGTCATTGATTTTTACTCATTAACACAAGCTGTCTATATTTGTGTTGTAGTCATTGATTTTTACTCATTAACACAAGCTGTCTATATTTGTGTTGCAGTCTCATCATCAACGCATATCATCTTCTCATTCAACGTACATTCACTCACACTCTCGATGCATCACACTCTCGTCATCACTCTTTCCATCCATCTTCATCTTCCCATTTTTAATTTTTTTAAATAGTCTTTCATTTTATTTGTACAAACAATCCTCATTCATATTGATTAATTTTATTCTTTGAAAATCATTAGGACCAACAAAAATTAATTATCACAAAGTCCCTGTATTCGACTCTGGTACTTTTCTGGATACATTAATCAGGCTTATATTTGGGTTTGGTTGGAGAAAACTTGTGTTAATTAAATAACAATAAAGCAAACAAGACGATAATTTAAATCAACATTGCACAACATAACACTATTAATAACGAAATTAGTTGTCTCTATTACTTTTTGGTATGAATTTGTTATTTAATAGGATGATTTGATTTTATTATTTAATTATATGATTAATTATTCTAAGACACTTCAATTCTTTTTTAGCACAATTTTTAAAATATGACAATATCTGAAAAAACGCCTGCAATGGCTAGAATGACTACAACGACCTTGCATACACTTACATCTATATATAGAGTGTGATATTTCGATGGTGATGTTCCCAATGAAGAACAAGGTAATCCCGCTAGACATCAGGATGTTCCAAATTCAACTTGATATTTAGAATGAATATCTAAATGAAAGTATGTGTGAATACCCGCAACGGAAAGGATTTTAGAACGCAATTGATAGAGGACGAAAACATAATATGCATTCTAATTAGGCATGCTAATTACTGAAAAAGAAGAGGAATAAGAGATCCGGAGATCACTTATCCTTGAAGACCAATTCTTCACCTTTCTCTCCAATTCGCGTTGTCTTCTCCCAATCTTACGAGCACTGCAGCGAACACCATTGTGGGGTCTTCTCCGTTATTCTTAGGGATGAGAATCATGCAGAGTTGTGGGTTTGCACTCAATTTTGGCAAGAGGGAAGGATTATGAGAGATGGTGAGTAATCTGTGAGAATTCCTCTTTATCCAAAGAGAATTCAGAGGAAGAAGATGAAGTTTTAGAGAACCACTTTCTCTCTTCTCCTTCTTACGTGAGAGGTGGGTTCGAAAGAGATTGAAGGAGTTACAACTCCCTCCCCGTTTTTTATTTAGAAAAATCAACTAACTTAATATATATAAATATTAAACTATATGTTATATCACATATAACATATAACCTATAGTTTATATTATATCATATATATAATATAACCTATAGTTTTTTTTATATATATAAACCACATTCATATAATAACCCTTCTCATCTAACTATATAAATTTAATGTGAATCATATTCATATTAATTTTAACATATAGTTTCTATATGAATCATATTTACATAATTAATATTTGAATCATATTCAAATATTTATTTCTCTCATAAAACTACGTAAATTCAATATGAATCATATTCACATTAAATTATAACATATAGTTTTCATATGAATCATTTTAAAAAAAATTAATATTTGAATCATATTTAAATATTTATTTCTCTCATAGAATTATGTAATGTATTAACATATACTATGTTTTATAATGTATCTATATATATTATTTAATTGTATCTTATATAATTAATTCTCTTTAATTAATTTGAACAATTCAAATTAAACCAAAATTAATTTGATTCCCATTAGTCCTTATTGAGCTAAAGAGGGGATCTGTAGATTGAAACTTCAATGATACGAGATTAATTGATTAAACTCTTTAATCAAATTAACCAACATTCATTAATTGTATAAGAGTGAAACAACATGCAGCGGAAGTATCAAGGATCCATAAGCATTCTAATTCACTAATTTTGGCAAAAACTAAAGCATGCTGTCATAAAAATGGGTTTTCAGAACATACCTTTTACGAACTCTCCAAGAAAATGTCTATTCAGTTGTTATCTTCACTTGATATCAACGTGAACCACCTCAAAGCCTTTCCTAATATGCTCTTGGAGCTTTAGGTAGAGTTGTGGGACTCAAGAACAACTTGAAGATGTGAAGAAATAGGGAAAGCTCACAGCAGCAAGTTGAAGAAGACAGTTTTTTCTTCACCGAAATTTCTCTCAAAATTTTGTATTCTTTTTTCTTCTCCAACAACTCCAATCTTCTTTATATATTTAGATGAACATGCAAAGTGATGGAGTGTATGGCTTGTAGCTCATGCTTGGAGAATCAAAGTAGAGAAGATCATAGTTTGTGTGTGAGCATAAAGATGAGGATAATGAAGAAAACTCTTTTTCCATTTTGTGCAATCCATGCAAAACGTTTTTTCGTTTTTTTTAAAACAAAAAATGACTTTTAAATCATTTTCATTAAAATTTGATTTTATTAAATCAATTTTATAAATTAATTTTTGCACAATAATCATCTTCATATATTTAAATCATATTTAAATATTTATTCTCTTGTTCCGTTTAATTTGAAAGTTTCAAATTAATTTCTCAAGCTACCCTAAAGCTTACCCATTGACGAGCTAGTAGAGGGACCTCGCGGACCTACAGATCATGGACTCCAACGATCCGAGATTAATCGGCTAAACTCATTAGTCCGATCTAACCGCCATTCGATAACTAATGAGTGATTCCACTAAAACCCATAGCTGAACTCCCCTCACTATAGAAATATTATGTCCACTCGATATAACCATTATTAGTAAGTTAACCTTTCACAGGTTGCTCATAATAAGGGTCGGGTCGAATCTCTGTTTTATCCCCGAAATTACCTCTTGTCCCTTAAGTTCTACTGATCCCCTAATGAACAATTGATTTGTGATCCAATCAACAAATCGAATCCCTTTCAGGTCAATGAGAGGGTGAGGCCTCTTGTTCAAGACCCAGAATAAGCACTTGAAGGGAACAACCTCTCTACTAACCCTAATCAGGTAGGAGTGAATTCCCTCTTGCACCCTATGTTCCCAGCTATTCATCCGGTCTTTTCCCCAAAATGGTAAGCTTATTGAGCAGAGACAATTGGTCTACTCTCATCGTTTGCAGATCAAAGGATAATCTCGAACAAACAGGAGTTCATAGTTAGCTCAGAATTTAGGTTAAGTTACCTAGGTCATCGCTTCGAAATAGTCAGTCTTAAACAGTAAACAACGTTATAAAGTAAGAGTGACAGGTTTCGTGGTCCGATCTTGCACAAAATTCATTTACGCAGGACACCCTCACTCCTCATGTCTCAACATGCACGAATTAGGATCATTTTGTATGTAGCACTTTACAACTCTTTGTAATAACTACATAGTAGACTGCATCTAATAGTGTTACCAGAATAAGGTACCCAACCTTATTCATATACTATAGATCATTTTGACTATTTACTGGAACCTGATCCACTTGTATGTCTCCACATAAAGTTCAAATACTCAAATAATAGTCAAGTGACTTAGGTTTATTGGATTTCTAAAAGAACAATATATTCAACAACAACTTTATTGAATTCTCAGAATAAGTTCTAATGTTTACAAACCACGAGTTTTAGGACATACAACCCAACAAATTGTCGGTCACTTCACAAAGACTGACAACTGCATTCTTCGCACTATAGATATATTTATGTGTCCATTGGATAAAACCAATCAACAATGCGTTGACCATTCACTAATTGCTTGTAAGTACAGTTGAGTCAAATTACCGTTTTACCTTTGTACTTATATCTAACTCCTTAAATACCACCGATCCCTCTAATGAACAATTAGTCATAGTCCAACTATGACTGAACCCCTCTCGAGCCAGGAGAGGGTGAGGCGCCTCACTGTTCAAGCCCCAGAATCAGCCCTTAAAGGACTAATTTATCTTCTTACCCTAACTATAGGGAAGGAGTGAATTTCTTTTTGTATAGTTTTCTTCCCATCTTTCCTATCAGACGAATCCCCAAAATGATAGGTATATTGAGTTGGCGAACTTGGACACTCTCATCCAAACAAATCAAAGGACTACCCTAATGGACAAGAGTTTACAACTCACTCAGGATTAAGGTCAAGTCATCTATGGTCATCCTGGTGAAATGTAAGTCTCTTCTAGCAACAACATTACAAAGAAATACTCAACATTTCGTGATCCGATCTTATACAAACTCTTTGTATAGGATATCCCTACTTATATATCTCCATATGAATGATCAGGATCAGATCATTTGTAAAACTTTACAACAATTATAACATTTACAAAGCGGATCATATCAGTAGTATTACTAAGATAAGACACCCAATCTTATACATATACTATAGACCAGTTAGGTTATCACTTAAACATGATCCACCCATATGTATCCACATACATGTTTAAGTTACATCAAATAATCTTGAATTTTGTTTATTGGATTATTGCATAAGTTTCATAAAATGAGTCAACCATTGATTCAACTGACATATAACTACAAGGCTTTAGGACATACACCCCAACACAAACAACCCCTATCGATCATTGTATCCCTAGTTCCATGATGCCAACACCATCAACATTTCAATTTTTTTCCATCAACACTTAGTATGCTCGAAGATGGTGATGATCAATATGTGATGCATCGACATCGTAACAAGGGTATCAAATTTCAAACTGGGGTCAACCATCAAATGTAAGAAGTTGTGGAGATCATAGACATCATGTGACTCAACAAGGTTGATTTAAGCATAATAGAGGATCTTTTTTTAGTCGGGAATAAGAGCATTGTAGTTATACTCTATCATTGAAAGTTTTTAATTAATAATTGATTAGCTATTTTAGCCATCAAATCATAAAAAAAAATAGAGAGAGTGATTTCGAACCTTTGTCAAATTAGCTTCACTCTACTAATTTATAATTAAAAAAAGCATATTTAACACATAAAAGTTTAAGATAATTAAACACAAGTTTTTTTAAAAAAAAAATCATTGAATTTAACAAAATATTACACCTAATTCAAAACCCGAGTTGAAAAAATAAATACAAACTGTGAATTTGTCAGTTTTTAAAATCATCATTATTTTTAAGATTTGTGTTAGTTCACTAAATTTTAAAATGGTTTCTATCACTTCATATAAATATTTGAATTTGGTAGTTTTTCAAAAACTACTCTTTTTAATTTTTAAATTCAACTTGATGTTTAAAACACTTACAAAAAGTAAATTACATAACAAAGAGATTATATATTTATACAGTTATGAAAAACTTTTTTTGGTCGAATGTAACTAGAAAATCAAATGTTTTTTTTTTAAAAAAAAAATGTAAAATCCTTATTGCAAAACACATCAATTTTTTTCATGAGATATGCTTACCTTCTGATCCAACACACACATCCATAAAACAATAATGAGAAACCAAAATTTTACTTTACATTACAATAATTTACTAACTTTCTAATGTGGTATCTTTTTACCACTAACAAATTCACCAACATATTGGTTCTTTTATTTTGTTTCAATAAACAAACGAAATTGAAAATTAACTTAAACGTAGAGAATGTGACATATTTTTCTTCACATTGAAATTAGAGATTCAAAATCACATAACACCCAAATATTAATCGTACTAAAAAAATAATGGAAACTGAAATGATTAATTAGATGGCAATTTGACATACTTGAGAAACTCTTGATCAACTTCAAACTTGTTCATGTGCTCTTCTTTGAGATGAACATAAATGTCAACTCCATCGCCATCTTTCTTATCAATGAAGACAAAGAGGTTCTTGAATATCAAGGCAGGGGAGCTAATCCACTCGGGTTTACCCCACCCGAAATCGGCATCGTAAATGGGCATCCGACAGAGGCTGGTGAAGGAGCAAGAGATGAGCTCACCGGTGGAGAATTGGGTGGCTGTCTTCTTCATGGAGTCGAGGAATTTGGAGCTTTCTTGAAGTCTTTTGAGATAGTCTTTGTCGATCTTCCCAATTTCTTCCCTCGCTTGCTTCACAAGATCGTAACAGTAGTCGTCGTTCAGAATCTCCTCTGAGGGAACTGCGAATGTGGTTCTGTAATAGTTTCCAAATGCATAATCGGGGATTGGTTGGTCCAGCCTTGACCGTATGTTTACAGAGTGACATACTAGGAATATATTTTTCTTTGATTCACACGTTCCATTCTCCGACTCACCGCTACAAACCTATCAATTATATATTTCAAAACAATTCAACTCTTCCACTTCATAGATATTCTAAAAAAATTATGGTAATGAATTGAGAAGAAGTATACTTGTTTTTTAAAAATAACAAAATAATTTTAATAAAATAGGAAGAAATAGTCTTAATTTTAAAAAAAAATCAAATGATCACAAATTATAATGAAAAAAAAAAAAAACAAACAAACAAAAACAAAATTGTGACGAAAGTGAAACTAATAACTTGTTAATGATTAATGATTAGAACCAAAAATGCTTTTAACCTCAAATTTATCATATACTCTTTTTTCTTTCTTTTATTTATTTATTTTGAAATATACATGTATCGATATATTATTTCTTTCCACATGTGTAGTTATTATACATATTTATTTCTTTTATCGGTCAAAGATTTGAGTGGAGAATAATTTTAAAATGATTAAGAATAAAATATTTTTTAAATTAAAAATTATTTTTTGTCCCTAAAGTTTCATAAAAATAATAATTTAGTCCATAAATAGTTTGTAAAGATTTAGTCTCTATACTATCAATTTTGTAATAATTTAGTCAACTTTAGTATACAACAATTTAGTCTTTGTATTTTTAAATTTGTAACAATTTAGTCTTCAATGTAAACAAGTTTATCAAAATTAGATCTCAATTTTTACTATTTTATGATATATTCGTTATATTTTATAAAAATATTGAGTCTCTAATTATTTTATTAATTTAATTATGCAAGAGATCTCATTAAATCTTAACACTAATTTGTAAAATAGGAACTAAATTGTTAAAAATTTTAAAATACAATGACTAAATTGGGATACATAAAGTTTAAGGACTAAATTATTATAAAATTAAAAGTTTAGGGACTAAATCATTACAATAAAAAATTCATGGACTAAATTGTTATTTTTACAAAGTGACTTTTATATTAAAATAAAAATGAATTTTCAAATTATATTTTAGGTAGATGAAGATTTGAATGATATGAAGATATTATAGTTTGGTTTTATCCCAATAAAATTGATATATGATCTCAAATAAATATACATTTTGAACTAGAAAATATTTAAGTACATTCGCACATAAAGTGTTCAATTATAATTGGTCAAAGATCGTGGATTATTAATTACTTTTTTTTTTTTTAGGTGTTCTTGTAAAGTTGAGTGACTCGTATTAGTTTAGAAACTATGGGACTTACAGCTTTAATGGCGGCAATAAAACGACCATAGATAAAGGTAGACAAGGCCTCAACTCTCGTAGGCCGCCTCTGGTTTTGCATGGCAGCGCACTCTGCATATTTAAGCTCTATACGTTCGACATTCACAGCATCAATCCAAACCGTCTCACCACTCTCTGCCTGAAAATACTCGTTCTCGTGTTGTAAAGCCCGTCTCGCCGGCGGAAACAGCTCCGCCGACGACAAATGAGTCCGTAATGCCTCCTTCTCTCCCCGGCAATACGCCGCCACCCATTAACCACAATGAAAAAAGACAGAGCATCGCTAATCTTATGAGAAATACAGATCCCACAGCAACGCCGCGCATTCGAACACATTCAATGAACCCCATTGAAACTCGTCAAGCTCGTCCAATTCGAACGGAAGAAATTTGTTTAATTCAGAAGGAAACGGCGTGTTCATTACATCAGAGAGTCGGCAGTTGACTCTGGTTTCGATGAAGGGGATACCGTCGTCATTGCAGTCGATGAAAAATTCGTCGTAGTTGACTCTGCCGGCGAGAGGGTAGTAATGGGTCAGGACGTCGGAGAGGGATTTTTTCAGGTGGTTGGCGATTTCGGCGGGGGTGGCGGAGCCGGCGGTGTAGAAATAGACCATCGGGTTGTAGACATCGACGGTGACTTGGTCGAGGAAGGCGAAACTGTAACGGCGGAGGTGCTCCGGCGTTGGGGAAGAGGGTTTAATTGATTCTTTGGAAATGATTTGGATTTCGACGGCCATGGTTGATTGAAATTTGAAAAGTAAAAGAATAATGTGAAGAAGATAAAAACAGGGGAAGGGGTGGAAATGGAAAGCTCTGTTTTGGATCCCAATTTATGGACAAATGCATAAAACTGAGTCAAAGTCGAATGGAGAAGATCACACTTCAACCTAATAATATAATGCCAATTGTTGTATGTTAACTTCTTAAGTAAGCAAAAATATTGATTAAAATTATTTTTTGTTTCGTTGTTTTTCTTTTGAAACTTAAACTTCATTAAAAAAACAAATATCAGATAAAACTGGTTAGGTTTTGATTTATATTTTAATGTGTTTTCTTGAATTTTAAAAGCTAACCTAAGCGTTTATAAATTCTAATTTTTTTTTAATAATAATTTATTGTTTTTTATACAACATATGGAGTAGGGATAGAAAATCTAACATCTGAATTTAAGGTTGATAATACAAATATTATATTGGTTGAATTATACTTATTTTGATTTCCTTTTATAATAATTTATGTTTCGGTCTAAATGCGAGATTTTAATGAATTAAAAATACTTGGATTCTCCCACCCTTTCTAGCCTTTAGGTTCCTTAAAAGAGTTTCACTCAATTGATCTGGATTTTCATGAGCATTGGCATGTCTTGAGTGCTTGTTTCTAGGTTAAGTGAAATAGGTCAATCCAATATCGTAGATTGGGAATGGGGCAATGCCCATGAAGCTCCATGCCACGGCCCGGTGGTTGGCATAATAATAATGACATTTGCAAAGGTTTATATTCAAGTCATAGATCAAGATAACAAGGTGGAAATTCAAACAAAATTGTAACTTCGATAAAAATGGATAAAAATATCATTTTTGGTTTCTGCATTTTGAATTTAGTTTCATTTAAAGTTCATATACTTAATTTAGATATACTTTCAATAAACATTAAATGGGTCGTCATTGATGTTACTTTTTGATATACTTTTTAAAAAATAGAATATACTAACACTTCTTTTATATATCTTATATTGTGTCTTATTATTATTTAATCAAATTTAATAAAAATTAACTTTAAATTACTAAATTTAAAATTTATTAAAAAATATCTTAATTAAATTTAGACAATTAAAAATATAAAAATTAAGAGGATAATATGGTAAATTGTGATTAATTTAATAGAACATGTTTTTTTAATTTCTAATAAAAAATAATATAATGAATCTAGAATAAACAATGTTATCATATGCCATTTAAATTTTTAAACATTATATAAAAATGAACAATTCTACTAATAAGTATACTAACAAGTTTATTTTTATTATTTTTCTTTTTAGGGAAAGTCTACTAACAAGTTTATAAAGGAGAAACAAGATGAGAAAATAAAAGAAGAGAATAGAATGAGAAGGAAAAAAAAAAAAAAAAACTATGATGGCATTATTAGTTACTTTTCATGTATTTAATAATTGGAACAATCATATATAAAATTGAGATTGCTTTATAATATCATACATGATAAGTGATTGACAATAAAGAAAAATTGTTTTAATGAAAATAACATGAAGCGTGGAGATTTTGATAGTTCATATCTTTAATATCAAACTAAACCGATTTGAAGTTTCTTTTGCAATCTTAAAAAGCGAGAATTTTAATTGCTTAAGTTAATTTGATGAAACAACTTATCTATTAAATGAAAATTTTTAGATTTTAATTTTTCTAAAAATTTGGTATCACCCATTTCAAATATATCATTCCATTAACTTATTTTCTCACAATCCCAAATTTTAATTGGTTCAATTATTTATAATAATATTTTTATAAAATCTTTTATAAAATAAATTTAGATGAAACAAAATCAGTTACCATTCAAATTATATATATTCAAATAATTATATTGTAATAAATTATAAATTATTGATATGAAAAATAATTGAAATAATAATCTACTTTCATTCATATAACTAAATTACATAACTTTCGTATTAATATTAATTTTTTCTTATTTAAAATTAAATTTTATCAAATACTTCTCCTATTAAAGTGGAAATGCATTTAGACAGTTATGCCCTTATTCAGAAAGGAAATGGAATAAAAAAATTGAACGTCAACGCTAAAATAAAATTGGATCAGGGTTGACTTTTCCACCGCTAGTTGTATGCATACATACAAAATGCTCACTTTAAAATTACATAATTCTTAATCTTGCTTTGGTTTTTAATGCTTGATATTATTATTATTTTTTTAAATATATTAAAAATTCTCAACTAGCCAAGTCATTCTATAGAACATAATTTATTAGCAAAATGCTGATCTTGTGTTATTTAATCATATTTTATCAACATATTTAAATACATGTTATTTCATCCAAATGACACTCAATGTACTACGTTAATGGGTTTGATAATTAACCATTTAGACCTTATTTTATGATGATTTTCTTTTTGAAATTTGTGCTTATTGTAATATCAAATCTTTAAAATGGCTTTATCCCAAATTATTAGTTAAATTCAAAAAAATAAAAACAAATTTTCAAAAACTATTTTGTTTAAGTTTTCAAAATTTGATTTGGTCTTCTTTCAATACTAGCAAAAGATATTATATATAAAGAAACTATAATATATAAATAATATTGTAATATGATTGACTAATTTATTACTGGCAAAACTTGAGCAACATTTCGTATATGATGTTAAATATAATGTTTCATAGGCAGATTCTAGTAGAATATTTTTTCCTTAACTATCGATTATGTGTTGTTCAAATTTGCTAACATTTTTTTCTTTTTTTTAGAGAATATTTTCTCCTTTCTTGAATCTACTCAAGGTCATGCTATACATACATATATTGTGGTCTTGGTTTTTTAGGATCAACCCTTTTATTCGGAAAGTAGATATTAAGGGTTTAAGAGTTTGTTCAAAGTAATGCAATGTTTGTAATCTTGGTGTACCTTGATGTTGAGGGTGTTGCCGATTTTTATCTAGACTAGGTTGGAGTGTCATCATTGGTTGTATGCAATGTTTGTGATTGAAAAAAAAAGTTTATCTCATATTCAAGGTGAGCCTAAGTTTTCCATTGCATTGAAAGGTTCTCATATTAAGTTTGGGAGAAACTTATTCGTGAAGGTGATGGATGCTCACACTTAAGGAGAGCTTAAGTATATTGTGTTGAAGGGATCTCATACAAAATTTGGGCGAAACTTTATTATAGAACTAAGGAGAGTTCAAAATTAGGGAAAACCTAAATTGAAACTAAAAGTAAATTGTACGTGAATTATTGGAGATGGAGTCTATCACATAAGTACTTTATTGTAATTGCTACTCTTTATATAGTGAAATTTATTTTCATTAGACATACAACCACTAGGAGTATGTGATGTTATACCTAAATGAGTTATCAAGTTTTTGTATCTCTTTTATCACTGCTGTTGTTTTTTGATATTAAGCTATTATATTCGTCAGTACTCATGTTATAACATGGTGCTTGATTTTTGTATGCTGGATTAGATCCACTTTAATTTCAATTGGTATTAAAGGGACTCTATCCTCTGGATATCTTGTTCTTGAATTGATATTTTAAGTCATAATGGACACTAATAAAGAAGGCGGATCAAGAAGTCCTCATATTCATAAAACAATAAATTTAATGACAAATCAAATCATTTACGGAGAGAAAAAAGAAAACTTACCTTACATTGCAGTTATTACGTGCTTTGTGTTGTGGTATATTTTTCTACGACTAACTAACAAATTCACAAACAAACAATACGTTTTTTTTGTTATTTGTTTATTTTGTTTCAATAGAAAAACAAAATGAAGAATTAAGTTGGAGCAGATAATGTGACATGTACTCTTTCACATTGATGTTAGAGATGAGATCCACATACCACCCCAATTTTGGTTGTTGTACTAAAAGATAATCGACGTTGAAATGATTAATTAGAAGGCAACTTGGCATATTTGAGGAACTCTTCATCAGCTTCAAACTTATTCATGTGCTCTTCTTTGAGATGAACATAAATGTCAACTCCATCGCCATCTTTCTTATCGATGAAGACAAAGAGATTCTTGAAGATCAATGCTGGGGAGCTGATCCACTCGGGTTTGCCCCACCCAAAATCGACATCGTAAATGGGCATTCGACAGAGGCTAGTGAAGGAGCAAGAGATGAGCTCACCGGTGGAGAATTGGGCGGCAGCCTTCTTCATGGAGTCGAGGAATTTGGAGCTTTCTTGAAGCCTTTGGAGATAGTGTTTGTCAATCTTCCCAATTTCTTCCCTCGCCAGTTTCACAAGATCGTAACAATAGTTGTCGTTAAGAATCCCCTCTGAGGGAACTGCAAAAGTGGATCTATAGTAGTTTCCGAATGCATATTCAGGGACGGGTGGGTCCAGTCTTGAGCGTATGTTTACAGCGTGACATACTAGGAATATCTTCTTCTCCGATTCTGAGCTTCTATCCTCCATCGAAACCTATCATACATAACACAAAATTAACCAATTTTAATTTCGTCCTCCTTATAATACACTCTCTAAATTCATTTTCTTCCGTTTGATAACCATTTTGTATTTTCTTTTTGTTTTTAAAAATTAAGTCTATAGACACTACTTTCATCTCCAAATTTCTTCATTTCTTATCTATTTTTCTACCAATAGTTTAAAAAACTCAGTCAAATTTTGATAACTAAAAAAAGTAGCTTTCAAAAAGTTGTTTTTGTTTTTGGAATTTGGCTAAGAATTCAACTATTATACTTAAGAAAGATGCAAATCATGGTAAAAAATGTACATGATATAAGCTTAATTTTCAAAAACAAAATGGTTACCAAACGAAATGGTTGGTTTTTAATTTTTGAAAATTAAGTCAACTTCATCTAAATTTTTTATAATAATTGCATCTTTCTTAAATACAAAGTTGAATTCTTAGCCAAATAAATAAAAAAAAGACAATTTTATAGGCCTAATTTTAAAAAATCAAAAACGAAAAAAACGAAATAGTTACAAAAACATGTCTTGATATTTAAAATTTAGTTGGTAACGATTTAGCTTGTAATTTGAAATCTGTAATAATTTAATTCATGACCTTTAATAAGTAACCATTTAAGTTTCTATATTTTCAAAATTTTTATGATTTAGTATTTTCTTAAAAATCCAATTAAGTGCCAATTTTTATTACATAATGACTTAATTTTTATAATATATAAATAAATTTTATTTTCGATTAGTTTATTGACTACATGAGTACGAAATTTCATTAAATTTTAATAATATTTTTCAAAATAATTAATAGGGATGTTTGAAAAATCCAATGACCCAAACCTGATTAACCCAACCTAACTTGTATGATTTATGATGGTTTAGATTCAAATAAATGAAAACTTTATGGTTGGGTTGGATTGGGTTGACTCATTAGTTTATCAAAAATAACTCGAGCCAACCCTAACTTTTATTAATATTAAAAAGTATGTTTTCCTTTTTTCTATTTGCAATACAATTATACATACATAAATTTATTTTAATTTTACTTAATTTCATGATTTTGTTTTAGATTTTTATTATACACGAATTATTTAAAATAATTCTTTTAACACTATGGAAATAAAATTTTCATAATATAATTAAAATTGATTTCCAACTCATTTCAATATCGGAAGATAATTAAACAAGATCTTTTACATATTAACATGTTACTTTAAAAAAAAATAATTAAATTTGAGTTGAGTAACCTAAATCAATTCCACTCAAATATTTTATGATTTGGGTTTAATTTAATTCATTATTAAAATATAGTTATTTGGATCAGATAAGTTGAATCTAAATGTACTTTACCCCAACTTAACCCATAAATCTCTACGGCCAAATCATTAAAAAGACTAAATTGTGATTGTAATGCACATAGACTAATTTGTTTCAAAATTTAAAAAAAAAAAAAAAAAAAAAGCATAAACTAATCCATTACCAATTAATGTTAAGCCATTTATGAAAAAAAGCGTTCTTGTAAGCTTGAGTGAGCTCGTATTTGTGTAGAAAGCTTAAGGACTTACGGCTTTAATGGCGGCAATAAAACGACTATAGATGAAGGCAGACAACGCCTCAACTCTCGATGCCCGCCTCTGGTTTTGCATGGCAGGGCACTCTGCATATTTAGCTCTAATACTTTCAACATTCACAGCATCAATTTGATACCGTCTCGCCACTCTCTGCCTGAAAATACTCGTTCTCGTGTTGTAAAGCCCCGTCTTCGCCGGCGGAAACAGCTCCGCCGACGACAAATGAGTCCGTAATGCCTCCTTCTCTCCCCGGCAATACGCCGCCCACCCATTAACCACAATGAAAAAAGACAGAGCATCGCTAATCTTATGAGAAATACAGATCCCCACAGCAACGCCGCCGCATTCGAACACATTCAACTGAACCCCCATTGAAACCTCGTCAAGCTCGTCCAATTCGAACGGAAGAAATTTGTTTAATTCAGAAGGAAACGGCGTGTTCATTACATCAGAGAGTCGGCAGTTGACTCTGGTTTCGATGAAGGGGATACCGTCGTCATTGCAGTCGATGAAAAATTCGTCGTAGTTGACTCTGCCGGCGAGAGGGTAGTAATGTGTCAAGACGTCGGAGAGGGATTTTTTCAGGTGGTTGGCGATTTCGGCGGGGGTGGCGGAGCCGGCGGTGTAGAAATAGACCATTGGGTTGTAGACATCGACGGTGACTTGGTCGAGGAAGGCTAAACTATAACGGCGGAGGTGCTCCGGCGTTGGGGAAGAGGGTTTGATTGTTTCTTTGGAAATGATTTGGATTTCGACGGCCATGATTGATTGAAATTTGAATAGTGAGAGAATAATGTGAAGAAGATAAAAACAGTGGAAGGGGTGGAAAATGAAGCTCTGTTTCGGATGCCAATTTATGGACAGAGTGCATGAAACTAAGTCAAAATCCAATGGAGAAGATAACACGTCATCATAATAATATAATGCAAAATTTATTTATTTATTATTATTGAGAACTCAATTTTATTTAATTATCTTGAATCTGTTTATATATATATATATATATGCATTGCGCTTTCTTTCCGCCTCACCTACTCCCTGTAAGAATGATTGCCACCAAAGTATAATTTAAAATTACAATTAACACAAATTTCAATTTTGTCCCCCTTACACAATTTAATTTAATTATATTAACTTCCATTTTTACTTATGGGTTAAAAAACACTTTTAGTCCCAAAACTTTTATAGAGGTAACAATAATTTTTTTTTTTTTAACGATTTAGTCCATGTGTTTTCAATTTTGTAATAATTTAGTCCCTGAATTTTAGTATGTAACAATTTATTTCTTGTACTTTCAAATTATAATAATTTAGTCCCTCAAGTAAAAAAAGTCATCAAAATTAGATGTCAAATTTTAATACTTTATGATGTAAACTT
Source organism: Benincasa hispida (assembly GCF_009727055.1). Taxonomy (NCBI): domain Eukaryota; kingdom Viridiplantae; phylum Streptophyta; class Magnoliopsida; order Cucurbitales; family Cucurbitaceae; genus Benincasa; species Benincasa hispida. Next base: position 50,565,473 of record NC_052355.1, on the reverse strand, counting down.
TGTATTTTGTAAAAATATTAAGTCTCTAATTAGTTTAGTGGTTTATTTATGTATGAAATCTCATTAACCCTTAATATTAATTTCTATAGTATAGACTAAATCGTTACAAATTTTAAAGTTTAAGGACTAAATTGTTACATACTAAAGTATAGGGACTAAATTGTTATAAAACTAAAAGTATAGGGACTAAATCGTTACAAACCGAAGTTTGGGGACTAAATTATTACTTATATGAAAGTTTAGTAATTAAAAGTGATTTTTAACCTTTTTTTTTTTTTTTTTTAAATTTTGTGTGAGACCATGTATATCCTGGTGCCAAAGTGATTTGCGAGTTTATTATTATTATTTATAACAACTTATTTATTTTTATTTTTTATATATATACTATTATCGAACAAATAATATTACGTTATCAAGCAAATAACATCCCAAAATTTTTTAATTTTTTTTGGATTTATCAACAAATAATATCCTAAAATTTTGAGTTTTTTTATTGATACCTTATCGAGCAAATAACATTCAATTTCTTTTTCAATTTTTTTATAGATACCGTTATCGAGAAAATAACATGATAATCACTATTGGAGCTGAAGTTTCTCCCACCAATTCTTTACTTCTAAAAAGTTTTCCCTCCAATTTTGAAAAAAAAATCCATCAATTTATTTTTCTTTGATTTGATTTGATTTTCTTTACCCAGAAAGAAAGAAGAAGAGGAAAAAAAACAACAATAATCAATAAGTCGAAGAAGCACATGACAAAAGAGAACACAGCGAAGATTGACGCAGTCTTAATCAACAGAGGCGACAGAAAGGCTAGGCTCGCCGACCAGTTTGGACATGAGAAAGGCAGCCACGCCAAGTTGATAACAGGCAGAAATGCACGTTATTACAGTGCTAAGTCATAAAACAATGTAGGATTGCGATGATAAAAATATACAATATTGCGTCCAAAAGCATTAAGTTCACAATATTGCGGTCACATGTATCCACGCATTAAAATAGCTAACTTGTGTATTTTTGTGCAGAAAATGCGTTGCCGCAAGGTGGAAATGCGATCCAAAGAAATCAACGACCGAGCGCATTAAGAGATTGCGTTAACGCAAGGATATGCGATCATTTGCACACACGTTTATCTGCTCAAGAAGGTTGCCGCATAGAGCCGGCGCATCTGGGTGAAAAGCGTAATAAATCACGATGGGACAAAAAGCCAATGACGGTCGATTCTGAATTAAGTTGACAAGTCGTTAACTTGTAGCAAGTACACTCAACTTTTCGGTGACAAATATTTGGCGCATCAGACAGAGAATTAATGTCATCCCATCAGTGCAATCATAAGAGAGAAAAAGCCTTTCACCCTGAAGCTCTATAAATACCAGAGGTCACCTTCAGTGAAGGAGTTCATTCAATTAGAGAATTTTCCCTATAGATACTTAACCTTGTTCATAGTCTTCTTATACTTAGAAGGAGGAGAGGGAGAAGGGAAGAGACGCCGGAAGATCGCTCTAGTCAGCTCGAGAGAGAACCCAGAAGGCGTGGAAAAACAGAGAGAGGGTCGACTCTTGTGAGAGCAAGATTATATTTTGAGTAGAGTAGAGAAGAATAGTGTAAAAGCCTTGGGAAGCAAGAGATTGCTACCAGGCTCTTTATTCTTATTCTGCATTCTTATTCTGTATTTTAATTATATCTATAAAATGGAACTTGTTTATCTACATCTGTTCACTCTCTTAAAAGCACACATGAGTAGCTAAATCTATCGAATGGGTTGAGAAGAACTTAGCTAACATGACCTAGGATTTTCATTGCATGCGATCATCTTGTCTTATGTTGCGTCCATCACCCTTTTAGAGCTACTCGAGAGAGAGTCTAAAGAAATAACCTAAGACTTGAAAGAGCTAGGTTAGAATCTAGACTCGAGAGAGCGAGATTAGATCTGCAAAAGCAAGAGATAGAGACTTAGAGATAAGCTCTGTTTGTCAACATGCATCGCATGCACCCTAGAGGCTTATATGTAGGTCCTATAGACATCATCACATATATCGCATGCATTCTAAAACTAGAAGCCATAGCATTTGCATTGAGAGATGATTTGCTATTGTATGTGTGTAGCATGATCACATAACATGAATACAATCCTAGGAAGTGTTAGCTGAACCCCTTCTCAATCCGTTCCCTGCATATTCATCGCATCTTCCGTATTAACTCTTTTTTTAACTCCGCCGCATACATTTATATTGTAAACAACAACCCAACAACTCTTTGATTTATTGGTTATCGCAAAGTGATCTAAAAATTATTGCCGCATATTGTTTTTCTTAGTCCCTGAGTTCGACCCTGAGCTTACCAGGAAACTCAGTAGGATTTATACTTGGGTTCTGCTGAGAAAACTTATTGCACAACGCATTTTCCATCACCACAATCCCTTTCATTATTTCACCGCATGCGTCACCTCATGAAATATTTCTAGAAGTTAGTGGTCTGCTAGCTTTCTTTCAAACTGACCCTTTACGAAACTTCCTAAGAACATCACTTGACTTCTTTCAATCTTTTAGCAATGAGGACATTGCCGCATTTTAAATTTGACGGTGCGGTATTCATTTTTCGACCTTGTTTAAAAAAAATCATGACATTGCGATCGGATCTTACTCGTAGTTGGATGTCCGCATGACACCCGTAGCCAAAACGAAGGTAGAAATCGTGATCAATACATAAAAGAAATGATCGCAACTCCGCTGCCAAATAGGCATGAGTTTAGACTGAGAAAGAGTGCCTTGCTCGTAGTCTGATGTCCGCATGACACACGTGGGGGCAAGCCAAAACGAAGGTTAGACGCTTGGATCAACACAAGATCATATATATATAAAAAATTATTATCTAAAATACGCAAGGATAAAAATCATTTGGAAATACCCCAGTGAAATTTTTTTTTGAAATAAATCATGCGATGCCCTGGAATCTAGTAAAGTCTTTTTGAAGGTTAAACTTGTGGTCCCCAAAATTTTAGAAATATTTTAATAAGAGACCTGGATAAGAATTAAGGAAATTTTGGTGTATAGGATTTGAATAAGGTATCCTTGAGAAATCTAGGAAAGTAAAGGCGGTCGACTTTCTAAAGGAAATCTTTAATTTATGCTTGAGGACAAATATTGTTTAAATTTGGGGTGTGATAACGGGCAGAAATGCACATTATTACAGTGCTAAGTTATAAAATAATGCAGGATTGCGATGATAAAAATATACAATATTTCGTCCAAAAGCATTAAGTTCACAATATTGCGGTCGCATGTATCTGTCGCATTAAAATAGCTAACTTGTGTATTTTTGTGTAGAAAATGCATTGACACAAGGTGGAATACGATCCAAAGAAATCAACGACCGAGCGCATTAAGAGATTGCGTTAACGCAAGGCTATGCGATCATTTGCACACACGTTTATCCTGTCTCTTATACACATCTAGATGTGTATAAGAGACAGTGTGTCCATCGCATTAAAATAGCTAACTTATGTATTTTTGTGTAGAAAATGCATTGACACAAGGTGGAATACGATCCAAAGAAATCAACGACCGAGCGCCTGTCTCTTATACACATCTAGATGTGTATAAGAGACAGCATGTATCTGTCGCATTAAAATAGCTAACTTGTGTATTTTTGTGTAGAAAATGCATTGACACAAGGTGGAATACGATCCAAAGAAATCAACGACCGAGCGCATTAAGAGAGCGAGATTAGATCTGCAAAAGCAAGAGATAGAGACTTAGAGATAAGCTCTATTTATCAACATGCATCGCATGCACCCTAGAGATAGGTTATGGTATTATGCGGTTGCCTTGTATATGTGAGTGTCAATTGTCATCGCATAGACAAGAATAAAGGCTTATGTGTAGGTCCTATAGACATCATCGCATATATCGCATGCATTCTAAAACTAGAAGCCGTAGCATTTGCGTTGAGAAATGATTTGCTATTGTATGTGTGTAGCATGATCGCATAACATGAACACAATCCTATGAAGTATTAGCTGAACCCCTTCTCAACCCGTTCCCCGCATATTCATCGCATCTTCCGTATTAACTCTTTTCTTAACTCCACCACATACATTTATATTATAAACAACAACCCAACAACTCTTTGATTTATTGGTTACCGCAAAGTGATCTAAAAATTATTGTTGCATATTATTTTTCTTAGTCTCTGAGTTCGACTCTGGGCTTACCAGGAAACTCAGTAGGATTTAGACTTGGGTTCTGTTGAGAAAACTTGTTGCATAACGCATTTTTCATCACTGCAATCCCTTTCATTATTTCACTACATAAAATAACGCATCACAAGTTCGAGTGCCCACATTGCAAAATTACAAACCTTGATGTCAAGTTTATGCAGATCCATCATGAGTCAAAATATCCCAAAATTTTGGATCTTTTTTGGAGCTTTAAATGGAAGTCTTATTAGCTATAACCCAAAACAATTCCAACGATAATTGAGGCCAAATCTGCAAAGTTGTTATAAAATATTTTTAAAATATAGTGGACCCCACCTAATTTTCAAACGTAGTCTAATTGATCACCTTCAAATCCTCAATCAAATTACATTTATTGATTACAAATTTTATGGTGGCGTTCACATTTTATTACGATTACAAAATACTCATAAACAACCACAAATGTAATCAAATGGGAACTGTTTTTTAAATTATGATTGATGTATTACGTTTATAGTGCGATAATTGTGGCCATAATTTTTTTTTTTGTTACAATAATTATCGAATGGTGAATCAAACTTTCAATTTTATAGGAGAAAGTGTATGTCAATTTACGCTAAGCAAGACTCCTTTAACTTAAATATCAAATATTTTAATATTGTATCTGAAAGGAGTAGGTGATTACCCGCAATGGAATGATCATGTCCCAATTTTCTTTTACAGAACATTCATCATAAAAATAGGACAAAACTAGGATTCACAAATCTATTAAGCATGCAATTCTCAGAAATTTAGAGAGGAAGAAGGCATTAGGGGTACTTACCCTTGAAGACTAAAATTCTTCACGTTCCTCTCAGAGTCACGAACAAGTCGAACTCTTTGGAACTTATGAACACAACAACGAAAAACTCAAAATCTGGACACTACCACGAGAAGTCCTCGTTACTCTCAAGGTATAAAATAAACTAAGACTTGTATGAGATTCAGTATGCTAATTTTGGAAAGGGAAAGTTTTTCTTGAGAGCAAAAAAACATAAAAAGTTAATCTTCTGTTCTCTTTAGAGAAACTTTAGGAAGAAAAAGATCCTTTATCCTCTACCTCAAACCACGTTAACAAGACGGGGGAGTTATTAACTCCTAATAAATGATTTAATAAAAAAATGATTTTTAATTTAATATATGTATATATATATATATATATATATTAAACTATATGTTGCATCTAATATAACACATAACCTACGGTTTATAATTCTCTCATTTAACATATAGTATTTAATATGAATATAATTTATATTAATTTTAACCTATAGCATTTATATGAAGCTCATTCACATAATTAATATTTGAATCATATTCAAATATTTATTTCTCTCAAGCTAAAATTTATATTATAATGCATCACATACATTATATTAATTATATCTCATATAATTAATTTTATATTATAATGTATCATTTACATTATATTGATTATATCTTAGATAATTAATTTCTTTAAATTATTTTGAACAATTTAAATTAATCCAAAATTAATTCAATTCTCATTAATCACAATTGAGCTAACGAGGGGACCTTATGGACCTATAGATTGAAGCTTCAATTGTACTTGATTAATTAATTAAACTCTTTAATTAAATTAATCAACTTTCATTAACTGCGGTCACTCCACTAAAAACCGACAGTTGCACTCTTCGCACTACAGATATATTTCTGTGTCCATTGGATATAACCAACCAACAATGCATTGACCCTTCACAAATTACTTATAAGTATAATTTGGCCAAAATTACCATTTTGTCCATGTAGTTACATATAACTCCATAAGTGCCACTGATCCCTCTAATGAACAATTAGTTATAGTCCAACTATAACCGGACCCCTCTCGGGCCAGAAAAGAGTGTGACGCTACATCATTCAAGTCCCGAATCAACACTTAAGTGATCAATTTAACTACTTTCCCTGACAGTAAGGAAGGAGTGAATTCCTTCTTGTGTACCTGCATTTCCAACTCCCCAATCAGACGAATACCCAAAATGGTAAGCATATTGAGTCGGGAAAACTAGCCACTCTCACGCATGCAGATTAAAGGACCACCTTCATAGACAGAAGTTCACAACTCACTCAGGATTCAGATCGAGTCACCTATGATCATTTTGGTAAAATGTAATTCTCTTCTAGCAAGAGTGTTATATAAGAAACTATTCATTTCTTGGTCCGGTTTTATACAAAATCTTTGTATAGAATATCCCCACTCACATGTCTCCACGTGAATGATCAAGATCACATCATTTGTAACACTTTACAACAATTTGTAACAACTACAAACCGGGCTGTATTCGTAGTCACTAGAATAAGGGACCTAGTCTTATCTAGAGATGTCCAATTTTTCCACGGGTCCCGCCTTAAACGAGGCGGGGATTCCCCGATGAGGCGGAAAATAGGAGAGGGAAAGGAGGAAGAAAAATTCCTCGTGAGCTAAAACGGAGATGGGGACGGGGAAATGAATTCCCCATCCTCGCACACTACCCCCGCCCCATTCCCCATCCCGCCGCCGATTAGCTTCTAGATATTTATTTAGTATAGTTATCTAATGTTATGTTATATTATATTATATAAAATATTACATTTGAATTTCAAATTTGATTATTTATTGGAAAGATAATGAATATGTTTAAATTAAATATTTTAATTTAGATTATATATGTAAAATAATTTGATTTATATTTATTTCTTTCAACTAAGAAAAATTAATTAGCTTTTTTAGGTTCAAAATTTGAGTAATTTATCTTGAAATTCAAATTTTCATGTAAAAACTAACCATAATAAACAATTTAGTGATAGAGTTAATTATTTAATTAAAATTTTCTCATAATATTAGTGATTTAAATTAATTGACTTTTTACAAAAAAAAAAAAAAGAAAGAAAAAGAAAAACAAAAAAGGTAACGGGGAAAAATTTCCCTGAGGAACCGATCCCCGCAAATTCCCTGTGGGGAATCCTCACCCTTATCCCATGAGGAATTTCATGGGATGGGGAATGAAATGAGAAGCGGGGACGGGATGGGAATGGCATGCTCCGGCCCCGCCTCGCCCCGTCCCGTGGACATCTCTATTCTTATCTATCTACTATAAACCATTTAGGTTATCACTTAAATATGATCCACCAGTATGTCTCCACACACATATTTAAGTTACGGAAGATAACCTTGGTTTTTGGGTTAATGCAACTAAATTTTAAATAAAGTACCTCTTATTTTATTAGAAAAGTAAATTATTTGTACAAATACAATTGCAAACTACAAGACCACAAGATTTAGGGCATCAACCCCAACAATATTTTGGTATTTTTATTTGAATTTTAGAAAGTTCGACATTTGAATAAATTTAAGTGCTTGTTTCAAATCTATAATTATTGCTCAGTTTGTTTTGGAAAAGAAAATTACTTTATTAAGCCACATGGGCATTTAACATCAATTACAACAAGAGAAGTAGCCCAATTTAGAAAATTAGTACACTGAATTCTTGATTATTTAAATATTACACTCAAGGGATTGAACCCCAATACGGAAGATTGTTTTGTCTTTGAATTGGGATTGAGAAAAATCAAAATTAATTTTCTACAGTAACATTATTAGGCCAAGCACAACGATTTTTCAATTTTGAAAAATCAAAGATGAAGAAGGTTTACCTTTGTAGAACCAAGAAATCCTCAAGCAATTCCCTCCAAGGTCAATTTCAAGACTATTGTAAAAGACCCAAGAAATCTTCCACCAATGTAGACACCACCAATTGGAGTCATCGTTATTCTCATGACGCAAGGAAAAAAAGTGTGTGGGCTTCTCTTGAGCTTTTGGTAGAAGGAAAAATCTGTAGAATTTTTTAGAGAGTTTTTGAGCAATTTTTTTCAGAGGGCTTATGTACCTTTGTGTTTCACGTAGAGATAAAAAAAGAGGGAAAGGGGAGGGAGTTCCTTCCCACGTTGTCCTCAAATAACTCCCTTAATGGGGAGTTACTTGTTTAATATTATATTAAATGATAATATTAATATAATATTAAAAATATGGTTAATTTAACCATTAATAACCATATTATATGCATTTATAATCATATTATAATGCAACCTCCCCTTTTAACCTATAGTTTTAATATGAACCAAATTCATATTAAATTTTAGTCTATAGTATAAAACATACTTAAAATATTTGAATCTTATTCAAATATTTTTCTCTCACATATTATATAGTTTTAATTCTAAATCATATTTATAATTAACTATATATTCTAATGTATCAACATACATTATACATTATATTAATCATATTAATATAATTAACTACTTAAATTCCCATAAATAATTTGAACAATTCAAATTATTCACAAAATGATCATTCCTTATTTTTATCCTTAGCGAGCTAACAAAGGGACCTATAGATTAGAAGCTTCAATGATTCAAGATTAATAAACTAAATTCTTTAATTGGATATAATATTCATTAACTGCCAGTTACTTCACTAAAGATCGACAATTACACTCTTTGCACTGTAGATATATTTATGTGTATATTAGATATAACCAATCAGTAGTAGGTTGACCCTTCACAAATTTCTCCTAACTACAGTTGGGTCAAAATTACCGTTTAGCCTTGTAGTTACATCTAACTTCTTAAAAGTCATTGATTCCTCTAATGAACAAAAAATTTATAGTTCAACTATAAACTAACCCCTCTCGAGCCAATGAAAGGGCGAGGCCTCATTGTTCAAAACTCGGAATCGGCTATTAAGGGAGCAATTTATCTACTTTTTCTTTCTAGGGGAATGAGTGAATTCCATCTTGTGTAGTTGTGTTCCCAGCTCCTTACTTCGACAAAACCCCAAAATGGTAGGCATATTAAGTTGACGAAACATATCACTCTCACCCATACAGATCAAAGGTTTTCCCTCATAGACAGGAATTCACAACTCACTTAGGATTAAGGTCAAGTTACCTATGGTTATCCTAATGAAAAGTTAGTTTCTTCAGGCAACGGTGTTAGACTAAGAAACTAATCATTTTGTGGTCGATCTTATATAAACTCTTTATATAGGATACCCTCATTCACATGTCCCCAGATGAACAATATGGATCATATGGTTTGTAATACTTACAACTAATGTAATAATTACAAAGTGGGGCATTTCCCACTTGACCTTGGATCTTAGTTTATTGGATTGAGTTAATGTTATCTAAAAGTCGAATAAAATACTTCTTATTTTATTAAATAAATAATTTATATAAACAAAATTACAAACTACAAGATGAACGAGATTCAGAACACTAAATCCAACAATCTCCCACTTGTCCTCAAGCGAATGAGGAAGATAATACAAGATACACAATACAATAAACTAAGGCATCCTCTATACCCCAAAATCTCCCACTTGCCCTAGATAAGATGACACATATCCTGTAGACCTTGACTTTCCAAGTGACAATAAAAAACCTTAGCTGTGAGAGCCTTTGTAAAAGGATCGGCAATGTTGTGCTTCAAAGCGATCTTTATGACGATCACATCTCCCCATTGCACAAACTCCCTGATGAGATGATACTTGCACTCAATGTGCTTTCCTTGTTTGTGGCTTCAAAGCTCCTTGGAGTTTACCACAATACCACTATTATCATACTATAGAGCGAAAGGCATTGACATGTTTGGAACAACTTCCAAATCTATTAAAAACTTCCTAAGCCAGACAACTTCTCTAACAGCTTCACAAGTAGCTACATACTCCGCCTCTATGATAGAGTCATCAATACAACCTTGTTTGATTCTACGCCATATTATAACCCCTCCATTAAGAGTAAACATTGATCCTGATGTGGATTTCCTAGAATTCTTATGAGTTTGAAAATCAGAGTCAGTGTATCCCGTAAGGATCAAATCCTTAGCACCATACACAAGCATATAATTTCTCGTTCTCCAAGAACACTTGAAAATAGATTTAACCACTATCCAGTGATCAAATCCTGGATTGGATTGATATCTATTAACTATTCCCACTACATAGAAAATATTCGACCTAGTACACAATATGGCATACATTAGGCTACCTTCTATAGATGCAAAGGGAATTTGTATCATCTCCTTAATTTCTTGAGGTGTCTTAGGATATTGTTCCGTAGACATAATAATTTCATGCCTGAAAGATAATAAACCTTTCATGGAATTCTGTATCGAATGTCTGACAAGAATTTTGTCAATGTATGATGCTTGAGACAAGGTTAGTGTTTTGTTCTTATGATCCCCAATGATTTGGATACCTAGAACAAACTGTGCATCACCCAAATCTTTCATTTGGAACTGAGCAGCTAGTCATTTCTTAATTTCAGTAAAAAAAACCTACATCATCCCCAATAAGTAGAATATCATCCACATATAAAACCAAGAAAGCTACTGAATTGTTGATGATTTTCTTGTAAACACAAGGTTCATCAATATTTTGATCAAAGCCATAAGATTTAACCATAGTATCAAATCTTATATTCCAAGATTGGGATGCTTTTTTTCAACCCATAAATAGATCGATTAAGCTTTAAATGCACTCATCAAGATTACCATTCAAAAAGATATTTTCGACGTCCATCTGCCATATTTTATAGTCATAATATGTGAGATAGACAAGAGAATCCGAATATATTTGAGCATGGTAACAGGTGAGAAAGTTTCTTCATAATCCACTCCCTCAATCTGGGTATAACTATTTGCCACTAATCTAACCTTAAAACTTTGGACCTTACCACCTACACCACTCTTTCTCTTGTAGATCCATTTGTAATCTATGGGTTTTATCCTTTCACGTCGACTACAAATGGCAAGACGAAATTGAAGAACATAGACTCTATTTCCTAATTCATAGCTTTAATCCATTCATCTTTACCTGTATCAACCATTGCCTGCTTGTAGGTCAATGGATCATCAACTCATCATCTGGTATGACGACTTAAGTTTCTGTTAAACCCAAATAACGAACATGTTGGGTTATAACCCTCCCACTACATCGAGGCTCCCTCTGTTGGGGTTGATGCCCTAAATTCTCGTGTCCTATAGTTTGTAAACAGTTTGTACGAACGCTTGTGATGTATATTATATGATACTTACTTCACTTCCTGATTTTGCTCATTTGGATGTTTTATTTGCTTTACCACAAACCAATAAACTAAAATCCCTGGTTGTCTTTATGTAACTTAAGCATGTATGTGGTGACATACAAGTGGATCATGTCTTAAATGATAACCAAAATGGTCTATAGTATATGGATATAGGAGGGAAACCTTATCCTGGTAACACTACGAATGCGACCCGCTTTGTGGAATAGTTGCAAGTGTTGTGACTTGTCACAGATGGTTTGATCCTGATCATTCATGTAAAGGACATGCTAGCGGGGGCGTCCTATACAAAGAGTTTTTATAAGACATGACCACGAAGTGTTAACGTCTCATTATATAACACCGTTCATGACAGAGACTTCACTTCACTAGGATGACCATAGGTAACATGACCTCAATCCTCAATGAGTTGAGAACTCCTGCCATTGAGGGTGGTCCTTTGATTTGCATAGGTGCAAGTGGCCTAGCCACTGACTCAAGCCTACCACTTTGGGGATTCGTTTGATTTGGGAGTTGGGAACTCAGCTACATAAGATGAAATTCACTCCTTCCTTGAAGCAGGGGTAAGTAGATAGATAGCTCCCTTAAGGGCTGATTCCAGGGCTTGAATGATGTGGTGCCACACACCTTCTCATGGCCCGAGAGGTGTTCACACATAGTTGGACTATGGAGGATCCGTAGTACTTAAGGAGTGAGATGTAACTATAGGGGAAAAACGGTAAATTGACCCAACTGTACTTACGAGCATCTGTGAAGAGTTATCGTACTCATGATTGGTCATATCCAATGGACACAGAAATATATCTATGGTAAGAAGTGTTCAGTTGTTGATCTTTAGTGGAATGCCTGATAGTTAACGGATGGTGGATCTTGTAACTAAAGAGTTTAGTCAACTATTCACGTGTTGTTGGAGCTTCGAGCCATAGGTCTATAAGGTCCCCTTGGTAACTTGGATATAAGTTGAGAATCAGTTTTTGGTCAGTTTGAAATGTTCAAATTGACAAGAGGGAGTTCGATTATATATGATATAATTAAACTGGTTAATCATATATGATATGATTGATGAGATACATTATTTTGGAGGAAATTGGATATAAATATGATTTATATCAAGTAGAGGAGAAAACACTATAGTTGATATATGATATCAAACTATAGGTTATGAATATAATATGATTCTATGTATTATTTTATTAATTGGACGGTTATGAGATAATTAGCCACCATTTTCTCTGAATTAGGTTATAGTAACTGAAGAATAAAATGAAAATAGTTTTTATTTTTTGCACGAGACACACATAATTGCTCACGGTGTGTTAGCCTTCTATCGCTTAGTGTTGAGAGCCTATATGATAGCGCCCGCTTACTAAACGATCGCACACCCACGCTTTCTAAACGATCGCTTACTTTTTCTAGACGATCGCTTAGCGCTGAGCGTAACTAAACGATCACTTAGCTTTTCATAGACGATCGCTTAGCTTTTATTACACGATCGTGTACCCTGTACTAAACGATCAAGCACCCGACTATACGATAGTCTTTCCTTTCTCCCACTTTCTTGATTGTAGTACATGATAGCCTTTCCTCCTCCCCTCTACCAATTCCATCGAAGCCCACCCTTTGAATTCTCACTCCGAGAATACTGAGGGCTCCGAGTGGTGGTGTTGTCCTCGTTGCCTGTTGTTCGTGTGCTGCTGTTCGTGTAGACAATCGTGGTGTTGCTGGGCGATTACTTACTGGACGAGAAAGAGCGAGAGGAGTTTCTTCACGGTGAGACCGAGATTTTTTAAGAAGAGTTTTCAACTGGTACATTCTCTCCGTCTTTTGTTTTTATCTTTTAACGCATGCCAATAATTTAATGTTATCAATGAATATCTCTATGTTTGAATGTATATGTGAAAATTCTGTCACAATGAATTGAAAATATCCACTTCCGCTCATAGGTACTCTTGTATAAGAGTTCCTTCATCCTCAACTCTTAAGGAGGATGTGTGTGACTAGATGAAGCAACATCAACAACTTTTGTTGAAGTGATTGGTTCTTTAGCAATCCTTGGTGAAGATTCAGTAGATTCTTTGGAAAACTCATTTAATATGATTTTACTTCTTATTTTATGCTCCCTAATATGGTCTTCCTCCAATAATGTAGCATTTATCGATATAGATACTTTATTCTCTTTCGGATAATAAAAAAGACAACCTATTATTTCTTTGAATAGCCTACAAAAAGGCACACTTTGAACATGGTTCCAGTTTCTTTAGGTTAGTCACTAGCTATGACATCCCAACCTTGATAAGTGTTGGAGCTTAAGAGAAAATTCATATTTGATGTTTAAAGGGTAAAAGTTTGGCTAAGTAATTTAATTCATAGCCCAAGACAAGTGGAGAAAATCCTAAAGGTTAGAGTAATGGGAGCATAAAAGGCCATGTGGATGCATGCTTGGAGGTGAAGTGAGACAAAGAGGACACATAACTATGCCTTGAGCTTAGAAGGAGAAAGCTATGCTTGAAAAGAAGATGCAAATCAAGGAAGAATAAAGCAAAGGAAGGTTGGACGTATAGGGATAAGATGGGGCGCGTACCTAAGGGACAAGTGTAGGTTGAGCGCATACCTTTGCTATGAACCAAAGAAGGAAGCTATGCTATGAGAGGGAAACAATTGAGAGCATAGCTAGGAAACCATATGTCCAAATCTAGAGAACCATGTGTTGGAGACACTATATGGGCACATGGTGAGTAATCTTGGACGTATAGAAGGGTTTTCAAGACATCTTTATTGGATTCCATAGGAGGGAAAGAAGTCACCTTGAATGCATAAAGTTTATATTGGGTACTATACTATAAATGGAGGAGAGTATGCATTAAATACAAGAAACTATGCTATGAAGAACTTTTAAATAATCTAGAGGATGTAAAGGTGCATACTAGGACAAAAGGTGGTGTATACTAGGGTAGATGATACCCACTTAGGCGCATACCTAGATAAGGATGGACACATGGAAGAGTCACTAAGGGATGCTTGAAGATAGGTGAATACTTAAGGAAAGAATTGGTTAAATATGAGTGAACCATGTGTTAAACTATATACCATCAAGAGGGAAAAATAGGATTGGACACATAAAGGGAGGATGATGGGTGCATAAGATATTCAAGGGGCAGAAATTGGCTAAGTGTTGGATAACATAGGACACAACAAATATTGAAACCCTAGGAAAAACCTAATGATGGGCGTATAGAGAAGGAGATGGGCGCATAGCAATCAATTTTGAGCACATTGGACAAAATCAATGAGAGACATCATTCAAGAATGGGGTATATAAGGGAATTGGATGCATGGAAGGAAGGACCATGCGCCCAAGGTATAGAAGTTATTAACTATCACTGAAGTGTTCTAATGAGTAGATTTATACTTAGGTTCTTTTCGACTAATAAAACAACCCTAAGTCTATGTAGTTTATCCAAGTATAACTCTTATAATTGGATTTTAACCTATGATGTCTAGGTGATAAACCATTTTATTACCTCACATCATTCACATATGCTCATAAAATCGGTTACCAACGCTCAATAATTCAATCATAATCTCCAGGTAGTAGGTGTTCCATAAACCGTCAACTTAAGTACCCCCAGCCTTGTAAACCATCAACTTAAGTACCTCTAGCCTTAGATAGGATTATATACCGGTTGAGCTTGTAACTAAGGTTTTATAAGTTTTAACAATTAAAATAGGTGGTCAACCTACATGAGCATGCAACTATTGTTTATAAATTTTAAATGTCTAACCCAATTTTATAACAACTTATAAAACTTTAGACATGCTAAACATCCATAACATACATAAGCCATTAAATATTTAATATAACACTTATATTAAATACAAGAAACCCTAACATGCATACTATATATTATAACATTTATAACATACTTTTAATGCATGTAGCATGCTTCCTATGATGGGATTTAACTTCTAAATGACATACTATATGCACATACAAGATTTATTTAATTATAACATACATCAAATGCATAAATAATTAAACACTGATTGATATGGTTTTAGTTTTGGCAAAAACAAGCAAACATAAGCCTAACTATTACAATCAACTTCAAAACCGTCTTTGAACCACTCGAACCGATCCAAACCAAACCCATGCACCTTGAACCAGACTGGATGAGTTTGAACCGGACCATCAAATTCTAAACCGGACCAGCCAAAAACATTTTGAGGCTGAACCAGATTGGACATTGAGAAAACCGGTCGAACTGGCTGCTCTTGGTCCAACCTCAAAGTCTTGCAAAGGCTGATCGTGTAACGCTGAAGGCAATCATCTAGCTCCATCGCCTTGTGTTGTGAAGAACTACATGATCACTTAGTGTTATCTACAACTAAACGATCGTTTAGCTCAATCGCATAGAACTACATGATCGCTTAGTGTCTGCCGAAGGTAAACGATCGCTTAGCTCTATCGCTTAACACCATCATCTAGCGGTTCATGTCACCGTTTAGTATCCGCCGTAGCTAAACGATTGCTTAGCTCTATCATATAGAAAATCATCACGTTGCTTAGCATTTCGTAGGTAGGCGATCATTTAGTTCCATTGTATAGAAACTTCAACGCATCGCTTAGCACTTCGTCTACACGATTGCTTAGCTCTGCATCTAAACGATTGCTCAACGCTATCACGTAGCACTTCATCGCATCGCTTAGCACACATCGTAGCTAAATGATCTTGTAGTACCATTATATAGTAAATTCAACATATTGTTTAGTTCCCACGTCAAAACTAAACGATCGCTTAATGCTATCGTATAGCAAATTGAACGCATCATTTAGCTCCTGCAGGTACATGATCATCTAGCATTCAACATCACAATGACCAACGCCCATTGCTATACGATTGTTAAGCTTTTCTTCACATCGTGTAGTTTCTGGAGCTAGACGATCATTTAGCAATTGAACCTCAACAACGATTTTGAGTCGAACCTGAAAAAACTAGAACAACAGCTCGGCCTCCTTCACTTATTTCTTCAATTACATCTTAATTTCGACTCTAATGACTCTAAATAAATTACAGACTCTTGCTAACACATAAAATCTCATAAAAAAAAAGCCAATTACAAATTTAAATGAGAAATTAAAGAGAATTAAACAGCCAAAGCTTAGAAAACCATATCAGTGCACCTGTTTCATATTTCTTATATAAAACACACACCAAACCAAAATTAAACCGAATTGAATGCTTATTTGATGCTCTAATACCAATTGTAGGTTTTTATCAGCAATAGCAGAAGCACAAGGATCATCTAAGCACTCAAATTTACTAATTTTGGCAAAATATAAAGCATGCTCTTGTAGAAAACAAGTGAGTTTCAAGACATACCTCTTGTAGAACTTCTTCAAAGCTCCTTCTCCAGCTGCTACCTTTTTCAAATCTTGTTGTAGACCACCTCAAGATATTCCCCACTATTCTCTTGGTGCTCTAGATTGAGTTGTGGGACTCAAAACAAGCTTGAATCAAGGGATGAAGGAGAAATGCTCACTGCAGTAATCTTGTTGAAGAACCCTTTCTTCAACCCGAATTTTCTCTAAAATTCTTTATAGATTGCATGCCCAAATTTCACTCCAATCTCTTCACTATATTGTAAATCAATATGCAAGGAGAGAGTTGCATGAGTTGCAGCTCATGCTTGGAGAAGACAAGGCTAGGAAGATGCCATTTAAGTGAGCAAATTGAAAGATGGATAATGGAAAAACCATTTTTTCCATTTTGTGTTTTTCTTTTTTCTTTTTCAATTTTATCACAAAATCAAAATTTGATTTTCTAAAATCTATTTTGATTTTAAAAATGAAAATTTTAATTAATTTCATAAATTAATTATTAAATAAAACTTAATTAATTTAATATCAAATATTAAATTAATTGTAACACATATCCATCTTTATATATTTAAATCATATTTAAATATATAAATTCTCCTATTCCGTTTAATTCTCAAATTAAAAATGTAATTATATCTCATATAATTACTAATTTCCTTAATTCTAATTTGAACGTTTCAAATTAACTTATCACGCTATTCTAGAGCTAGTAAGGGGACCTCGCAGACCTACAGATCATGGGCTCCAACGATCTGAGATTAATTGGCTAAACTCATTAGACCAGATTAATCCCCATTCGTTAACGAATGGGTCACTCCACTAAACCCCATAGTTGCACTCCCCCCACTGTAGATATATTATGTCCACATGATTTGACCATAATCAGAAAGTCAACTCTTCATAAGTTGTTCGTAATAATAGCTGGGTCAAATATCTGTTTTACCCCCAAGATTACGTCTTATTCCTCAAGTCCCTACTGATCCTCTAATAAACAACTGGCTTGTGATCCAATCACTAAACCAAACTCTCTCAACCTTGAGAGGGTGAGGCCCCTTGTTCAAGACCTGGATTCAGTACTTGAGAGAACAACCTTTTTCCTATCCCTAAATTGGGTAGGCGTAAACTTCGTCTTGCACCCTATGTCTCCAGCTATCTATTCGGTCTTACCCCTGAAATGGGAATCTTATTAAGCCGGTGCTATTGAGCAACCCCCACCTATGAAAATCTAAGGGCAATCCTGAATAAACAAGAGTTCATAGTTAGCTCAGGACTAAGATCGAGTAACCTAGGTCATCTAGGTGAAATAGTCAGTCTTAAACAATAAATAACGTATAAAGTAAGAGTGACTTATTTCTTGGTCCTGATCTTATGCAAACTCATTGCATAGGACGCCCCCACTCCTCATGTCATAACATGTACGAATTAGGATCACATTATATGTAGCACTTTACAACTCTTTGTAACAACTACAGAGTAGGCCGCATCCAATGGTGTTACCAAAATAAGTTACCCATCCTTCTTCATGTACCGTAGATCATTTTGTCTATTTACTCGAACCTGATTCACTCTTATGTCTATACATAAAGTTAAGTACTCATATAATAGTCATGGGTCTTAGTTTATTGGATTTAGACTTTCATACAATTTATGAAATCAATAACAAGTATATTGATTATATAAAATGTTTATCATTCTACAAACTATGAGTTTTAGGACATAAAACCCAACACAAACATATCAGTGATTAATCATAATTGATATTTTATTCACTTTGTCTATAAAATATGTAATATTTTAGTTGCATTAACCACAAACCAATAAACTAACATCCAAGATTATCGTTGTAACTTAAACATGTATGTGGAGTCATACAGGTGGATCATGTTTAAGTGATAACTTAAATGGTCTGTAGTATATGGATAAGGTTGGGTACCTTATCCTGGTAACACTACGAGTATGGCCTACTTTGCAGATGTTACAAATGTTGTAAAGTGCTACAAATGATCTGATCTTGATCATTCATGTATTAGACATGCGAGTGTGGATATTTTATACAAAGGAGTTTATATAAGACTGGACCATGAAATGCTTAATCTCATTATATAACGCCGTTCATAATAGAGACTTTCATTTCACTAGGATGACCATAGGTAACATGACCTTAATCCTGAGTGAGTTGTGAACTCCTGCCTATGAGGGCGGTCCTTTGATTTGTATGGGTGAGAATGGCCAGAATTGATGACTCAACAAGCCTACCATTTTGGGGATTCGTCTGATTGGGGTACTGGAAACTCAGCTACGCAAGATGGAATTCAGTCTTTCTTCGAACCAGAGGTAAGTAGATAAATTACTCCCTTAAGTGTTGATTCCGGGTTTTGAAAAATGTGACATCACACCCTCTCTTGGCCCGATAAAGGTTTAGTCATAGTAGGACTATGATCTATTGTTCATTAGAGGGATTAGTGGTACTTAAGGAGTTAAATGTAACTACAGGGGCAAAACGGTAATTTGGCCAAACTATACTTGCGAGCAAGTTGTGAAGAGTCATCGTACTGTTGATTGGTTATATCTAGTGGACACAGAAATATATTTGTAGTGCGAAGAGTGCAGTTGTCGGTCTTTAGTGGAGTGCTCAACAGTTAACGGATGGTGGATAATGTAATAAAAGAGTTTAATTAATTATTCACATACTGTTGAAGTTCAAGCTACAGGTCCATAAGATCCCCCTGGTAGCTCAAAAGTATTGAGTTTAGAATCAATTTTTGGTTTAATTTGAAATGTTCAAATTAATAAAAAGGAGTTTAGTTATATATTATATAATTATATTGATTCAATTATATATGATATAATTGATATAATATATTTGATACATTATTTTCTAATTGGAGGAATAAATATTTGAATGTGATTCAAATATATATTCTGTGAATGAGATTCATAGTTGTTAAATTTAATATAAATATGATTTATAATAAATGCCATAAAATAGAGAAAAAGAAAGATAGTTTATATTGTATATGATGCAATATTAAAAGTATAGGTTATAAATATAATATGATAAGTTGGTTATCATATTTATTTATATTATTAATTATTTGATAATTAATCTCTTTTTCTCTCTAAACACCTTATTGGGTGGTTAAGTGGTTTTTTATGGAAAAAGGAATAGAAGAAGTCAGTTTAATTTTAACTTTAACGCAACACAATCAAAGCTATACGATTTTACAGAGAATATACGATATACCCTTTACTCTAAACGATTGAGAGACTTTGCTATGCGATAGCTTGTTCTTCCTTCAATCGTCTTCCTCCTCCAAACTCCTAAACTCCATCTTAACCAAAATAGCCAGAGCCCACCACTCATGGGTTCTCACACCGAGAATACCAAGGTCACCAAGTGGTAGTATCCTTCCTCTTTTGGTTTTGTGTTCTGGTTTCTGTTTGATCGAGGAGAGTTCGTTGTTGTTCGAATTGTTTGAGGGATTTTCATGAAGAAGAGTTCTTCAAAGGTATGATCACTTGAACTTTATTTCTTATTCAAAAGCATGTTGTAAGTTATGTTATGATGCATAATCTGTATTGTTTACTGTAAACATTTGTTTTCAATCGAAATGGGATTTGGACGATCTGCTTCCACTCATAGATTCTCTGTAAAATGAGTTCCTTTAATTCGTATCAAAAGCCAAGTTTTGTTCTGATTCCAAATTCCATTTGTTGTATTGAAATCATTTATAGTTTGGTGGGCTTTATTTTCTGCATTGCGTTTAATCGTTAAATATATGTGAATGGTTTGTTGATGGATGTTTCAAGGTAGTAATCTCAGTTTTGGCTTTCTGTTTACATTACAAAAAGTTAATTATAAGGGCCGCTACGGTTTTTGGGTATTAATTCTTGCAATCGAATTTGTATTCGTTTTATTTTTTGAGTCGTTTGTGAAGCTTCAAATGCAAAGGTTGTAGTTCGTTTCGATTGAGAAGACAAAACAGTGTTCGCATCGTGTAGCTAAAGCTAAACAGTCGTTTAGATCTGGCTATGTGTTCATGTAGAGTTTTCTATATGATCGTGTAGCATCTGCTAAACGATCGCATAGCTAATGCTACACGATCGTGTAGAGTTGTCTACTCGATCGTGTTGCGTTGGCTGCATGATCGTATAGGCGCTCAAGGGATAAACAATCATGCAGTATTTGATACTCGATACAAGGCATGCGTGCTAAACGATCATGTCAACTATCATGCTCATCGCATAGTTAGTAGCTACACGATCGCCAGAGGTGTTGCCATGTACCCAACTGCTTAGAGAAAACCTACCTTTGTGCCCAACTGTTGTTCATAAGTTATAAGGCCTAGTTTCATATCGGTTAGAATTGTTGAGCTAATTTTAGGGCCATAAAGGTACTCTAAGGTTAATTTAGCCCTAAATATAAGATTCTAAGTTGATTATTGACAGGCTCGAGATCTAGGAAGAAACCAAGGGAAACTAGGGAACTTGAAGGAAAGAGAAGACCAATACTATTAAAATGTGAGTGGTATTCTTGAATGGTTTCTTGTGAATTTATAGTTACAGATATGTATATGTATAGCTTGTTATGATAATGAGAATATGTAGCACGGGATGGTCAGGGACTCATTGGACCTAGTTCCTGAGCCTGTGAGAAAGACCTCATTTAGAATGGTCAAAGAACGACGAGTCTAGTTTCTGAGCCCATAAAAGGAGAATCTAAGTGTACATAGTAATAGAAGAGATATGTTTAATTATCTACTGTTTATGTAGGTTAAAAAGGGAACACATCATTCAAGCTTGAGGTTTAAGTAGTAATCTTGCCATGTGAAGATGCTATTTGAGCTTTTTATCTCTTAGGGTTGAAAGAGACCCTGTAAGTTGTTTACCACTCACTGGGCTTCTAGCTCACTCTTTTTTCCTTTATGTTTTCCTTCGCAGGTAGCTGAAGAGTCCAGGTTGCTGTAAGAAAAAGAGGTCTGCCATGAGTTAAAATGTTAATTAAAGTAGTTGTTGAATGGGCTGGGCAAATGTGTTGTAAAAACCTTTTTAAATGCTTGGAACTTAATTTCTATTAATTCAAACTTGAGATTAATTTTATTCCTGGCTAAAATGAAATAAAGTTAGTTCAGATCGGAAGTAGGTATCACAAAAGGTCTGTCGTCCTTACGCCTCCTTTCGGGCTTGAAAGGTGAGCTCGAGAGGCGGTGTGACAGATATGATTCATCCTTGAAAAAGGAGAATCACTCTAGGGAAAAATTAGAAGAGTAAGAAGATCACCTCAAGGAATCATCATATTGTATTTGTCAACATTTCTATAGTTCATTTATGCACTTTTATTTTTTTTTCTCATTTTTTGAACATTCATCTTGTAATCATGATTATTGATCTAATGAAATCCATTCAACAGTTTTTAATCATATCATGAGCTAAATTTTCTAAGGGGTTCAACAATGTAGATACCCTAGGATTTTATGGTTTGAACAATGCCTATGCTTCATATCGCTTTGACTTGTGCATTGTCTTTGTTGAATTTATAGATAAAAATTGTTAAGTTAAACTGGTCACTTAATTTAGCAATCTAATGGAATCTTGATGCTGAGAAGGTTAGGATGCAAACCGATGTCACAAAAAAATATGGACTAAGAGCCTAAAAATATGGCTCTCATGTAGCCTTAGAAATAAGGGACACCATGTTGGGATTGGTGTCCTAAATCTTCCAGAGTCTCGTTGTTTGTAATTATACACATTGTTTTATGAATAAAATAATTTTTATTTCATTCTGGCGTTTACTCATATCCAATAAACAAAGCTCCATGATTATCTTATGTAAACTTAAGCAAGTATATGAGATATACAAGTGGGTCATGCCTTAAGTGATAACCTAAATAGGTCTGTAGTATAAGGATTAAGGTGGAATACCTGATCCTGGTGACACTACGGATACGGTCTACTTTGTAGAAGTTTGCAACTGTTGTAAACTACTATAGATGGTAAATCCTAACCATTCATGTGGAGACATGCGAGTGAGGGTGTCCTATACAAAGAGTTTGTATAAGACCAGATCACGAGATGACTAGACTCTGTATATAACGTTGTTGATACTGGAGACTTACATCTCAACTAAATGACCATAGGTGACACGACCTCAATCCTAAGTGTTTTGGGAACTCCTGCCTTTGAGGGCAATCCTTTGATTAGTATGGGTGAGAGTGGCCAAATTGCTAACTCAACATGCCTACCTTTTTGGGGACTTGTCTGATTTGGGAGCTAGGAACTCAATTACACAAGATGGAATTCATTCCTTTCTCGAAGCAAGGGTAAGTAGATAGATTGCTCCCTTAAGGGATGATTCTGGGGCTTGAACATAGTGGTCACAACTTCTCTTTAGAAGAGATGACTCAGTCATAATAGGATTATGACTTATATTCATTAGAGGATTCAATGGTACTTAAGGAGTTAGATGTAACTATAGGGGCATAATGGTTATTGGCCGAGCTGTACTTACGAGTGATCTATGAAGGGTTGTCACACTGTTAAATTGTTAAGATGGACACATAATATATTTGTAGTAAGGAAAGTTCAGCTGTCGGTCTTTAATGGAGTGCCTGGCAGTTAACGGATAGTGGATCCCATGACTAAAGAGTTTAGTTAGTTATTCACATACCGTTAGAGCTTCGAGCTACAGGTTCATAAGGTCCCCTTGGTAGCTCAATGGATTCAAGTTGAGGATCAGTTCTTAGTGTTGATTTGAAATATTCAAATTGACAAGAGGTAGTTAGATTATATATGATATGATCGGTATGGTGTATGAGATACATCAAGTGGAGGATTAATGTAAATGAGATTTACATTAAGTGCTATGGAATAGAAAAAGAGCTATGGTTTGTAGGTTTCATGAGATGAAATATTAAAACTATAGGTTATTATGGTAAGTTAGTTATCATTTATATTTATAATAATATAAATTATTGGATAATTATCTCTTTTTCTTTAATAACCAATTGAGTGGGAGGTTATTGGTGGTTTCATGGTAATTGTGAGATGAAAGGAAAAATGAATTCCTAATTTTAGTAAGATTTGCTAAATTGTTGTTTTGAGATTTCCAATATCGGAAATTACTCACGGATAATTGTCAAGTAAATCAGATTTACTAAACGACAGCTTGGAGTTAACTAAACAATTGGGCATCGACCTATACGATAGGCTGTTTCATCTCCCACTTGCTCGATCGTTTACACTATTATTTTTCCTTTGATTTTCTACCTCTAACCAAGTCCACACAAAGCCTACCCTCAGGATTCTCACACCGAGAATACCAAGGTAACCTGTTTGGTGGTGTCATACTCAACTCGACACAGTCGAGGTTCTGTGGAGGCCATTCTCGGTGTTCGAAGTGTTCGTGACCTTAGCGTTCGCTTAGTTCGAGTTCGCTATGTTCGTGCAGTGTAGTGGTCGTGTTGGACGAACGTTCGTATGTTGCTGTATTGTTGTGATCGAGCATTCGTGATCAAGGAGTTTGAAGATAAGTCTTCAAAGGTTTGTTAGTCCTATCCCTTGATCGTAGTAAAACATGTTGTAATTTCTATTTTATGCATAACCGTATGTTTCCATTTGTGACTATAATTGTTGTTGTTCATATATGATTGAAATTTGGAAAGATCCTTCCGCTGCTCATGAAAATCCTCGTGTTCGATTTCCATCACACCATAGGATAAAGAAATTGCATAAAATTAACTTAAGATCTAACTAACCATAGAAATATAGGCATTTTCTTCTTAAGGCTCCTAAAAGAACTTGATACAAAACCTAATATGAGGAACTTTATGTCCATGACTAAGTCATTGTCTAGGTATCATGCTGCCAGATTGTCTAAGGCATACTGTCATTTTGGTTGAAACATAACTGAAGTCCTATTCATCATTCTTGTTTACCATTTTTATCAATTCTCCAACCAAAATTACTATTTCTCCATATTTGCTACCTTTTGTATACATTAATTGTAAACCCTAGATCCTACTTTACTACGTAATCATGTTTATGTCTATTTGTGTTATGATATTAGTATTTCTTAATTTAGTTGCATACTAATTTATGAGTAATGGAATGCATAGAAGGGTTAAGAAGAAGGAAATCTCTCTAAGTGGTAAATAAAGGTTCCCTCGAGTAGCTGAAAAGGAGACCTAACACTTAATTGAAATTTTCAGAAGTGTAGGAAAGAGGGAAAATAGGCCTGGAGTTAAGCCTAAGAGCAAAGGGAACTCTCTAAATATGGGACTTGAGGCTTTCAGGTCAAATGAGAAGACTCAACAATTAGAAGGAAAGTGGAGAGCTTGAGGAAGTGGAGAAGGCGTGTCATGCTATGGGTCCAAGTACTTAAGAGCAAAATTTGGCTAAGTATAGCATGAAGTGTGTGTTGAAGGTCCATATGGAAGGTTGGTTTTGGCTATTGAGTGAGGTGTTGGTCGTGGCTGACAAGGAAGTATGTGTCAGACCCATGAGAGGTTAGTGGGGGCGCAGGCGGGTGGCATGTAAGCAGCCAATTTTGCCTAAGTGAGCGCACAAAGGGCGTTAAGACAATGGACTAGGAAAGCTACAAGGTGTGCATTGGCCGAGGGGTTTAGAGGTTAGAATGTGTAGCTGCCCAAAGGCTTAAGTGTTGGCGTGGGCGAGTGGCGTCGCCTAGGAAAGGCGCGGAAGCGTGTCATAGAGGTAATTGAAGCAAGGATGAGCGGCAAGGCTGGAAGTAAGCACCTAAGGCTAGGTGATGAGGGCATTAGTAAGTAGCAAGTGTTGGCCGAGAGAGGGCTTGGGTGGATGCCAACCCTATGCGTTGGAGTGAGGTTGAAGCACTTAGCTTAATCATTCGATTAGTGGGCTAAGTGGCATGATTAGAAGCCCTAAACAAGAGTTAGTGGCCTAGGTGTCACTCTATTAGGCTACTTGATCATGCAAGGCTTAGTATAAAATGGGTGTTGAAGAAGAAAAAGTTTGGTTTGCTGAATCCTTTCGTGAGAAAGGGGAAATGTTTCTGCCAATTTGAAGATCAGATAGTGCTGAAGGAGATCTTGTACTGAAAGAAAATTCCAACGATTAGGAGCTAAAATTTGAAGACTTCATTTAGTGTTCAATGTTTCAAGATTTCTTGATTGGGCTGGAGATATTAAAAGATTTCGAGCTCACCAAGAGAAATTTGAAGCTTAAATTTTAAGGTAAGGGAGTTAAGATGCTTAGGAACAATTTCTTAGAAGGAAATTTTGAGAGATAATGTCTGGGATTGGAGTTATTAAAGCTGGAAGTTGAATATGAAAATTTGATGAATAAGTAGACAGCTGCAACCAAGAGATAAGTAAGTAGTTGGCCGGTCGAGGGTGTGTGTAAGCGTGCACGAGCATTGGCAAGGGTATACGTGAGCGTAGGCAGGGTTAGCCAAGATGTGTGCACGATAAGAGGTGTGAGTCTGCGCGGTAGAAAGTGCCAATATCTGAGGCACGCTAAGTGTGATGCCTAATGGACGCTCAATGCCTATGCAAGGTGAGCATGTTCTAATGCCTACCTTAAGCACCCATGTGCGAGTGCTGCCACCAACTAGCTAAGTTGCAAGGTAAATGGCTAAGTGTTGGTAATGCGTTGAGATAGGCTAGGTGTTGGTGAGTTGTAGGGATATTCTAAGTGTGATATTAAGCTTGAATGCTAGAGTTAAGCATAAACGAGAGCTAATGGTATTAACCAAAGGTACCTATTCTTGTCACAGGGAAAATGCATATAGGAGAATCCTAATCCTTTAGGGAAGTAACATAAGACAGTGAGTCACTAGTTTTCATAAAGTTTATCTTGATTTGTTTTCCATGAGCTAAGGAATATATTTTAATGAGGTTCTAATGCATGAATGTTAACCTTACAATATGTTTACATTTTCAGAACATGAGTTTACTAAGTGATTTCCCAAGCATGCTTTAACCAAAATAGTTAAATATGTGGACGCATAGTTCCTTTTCTTTAAGAGGTTTGAGTTTTAATGTAAAATGAAGCATGCTTTTAGTAAGTATTATGCTATAAATTTCTAAGTATGCTTTTCTAGCTTCCAAAGCAAGTCTTTAAGCTTAAGCATGATGCACTTTAAAAGAGGTTTATGAAGCATACTTGAGTTTCATTGATTGAACCATGTGTTAGCTAGCATTCCTTGAGATAATCTATTTCTTATGATTTCTATTCTTAAGATGAATTTTCAATGGAATGATTTATTCTTAGAATATCGAGTTTCAACTTAAACTATGTTTTATGATGTTTTTTTTATTGAAGAAACCTGATACTGAAGGGATGAAAGTATCTAGGTCCCCTGATACCTAAGGGATGACGGTATCCAGGGCATGAGTTTATGAATAGCCCTTGGGACTTGTCCACATGCATGTAGGAATAGTATTATCGATGTTGATTGTATTGAGGTTACTCTACATCAGCTAAGGATATCGATGTTGAGCGATCGAGAAAAAGGGCTCTTCATCAACTAAGGCTAAAGGATGATGATTTTTCAAACGAGTTGAATGATATTTGAGTTTTCCAGGGTTTTGAAAGCACTTACAAAGATGTTATGTTTTCTATGATTTCTAGATGATTTATTAACCCTGAGATAAAGAGTTTTATGCCTTATTTAACAACTATGTTTTTATCCTATGTTTATTAAAGTAATATGTTTAAGAGAAGTCACTCGCTGGGTGTTTTTAGCTCACTCTTTTCAAATGTTTTCATGTTTTCCAGGTAGCGGTTAATTCCCTGAAGCTCAACTGACTTGCCAGTCTGCCATATACTCAGAGATCCCAAAGTTTGAAGAAGCTTAGGTGGTCCATCTTATTTTGTTTAAGTGTTAACACATCATGTACATACTAGGAGGAAGGGTAGAACCCTAGATAGGACCACTGTTGTATAGACTTATGTGAATTACTCTAACTTGTATATGTTTATGATGTGTGCATCTATGTTTAGTTGAGTTGCATATTGGAGAATCTAGATGAGTGTATGTATATCAATTGTATATCATGTACTGCAGATGCCATGGAAGTAGGTATCAAGAGTTTAGATGGGCAGTGAGTGTCATAAGAGGGTCGACATCTACTGTCTTCACACCTCTTTCTAGATTAATAAGATAATCTAGGAGGGGGTGTGACATCAATTCATTATTTTAATAGAATTAAAATTGGTACTAATCTCATGGGATCCGATTCTTGGAATACTCCAAGATTTATTACTTCATGGATAGTGCATACTTGTACTTAGATCATATTTATTCTCATTTTTATCACTCATACACAATCATTCCATCAACAATCACACATCAAACTCCATATATCAAGAGCTTGTGGGCATCTAAAGAGGATGTGGTCGACACATTCCAAATCTTCGATACAAATAGGGTAGTAAAGTACATTAATCACTTCTTTTTTTTTTTTTCCTTAGCATAGTTCATAGTTCTAGTAGGCACAATATTATGATCAGCTACCGAAAGTTAGTTAATAGAGGATCAAAACATAACTCAAACAAATATATCTAAAGGAGATCAAGAACCTACGGTAACTTCCTCACTGATAGCTCAAGCCACTTGAATAATTAAGCAATATTTCAGTTTTTTATTTTTAGTTTTTTTTCTGTTTTTCTGTATTTTGTTTTGGTTTTCTGTTTTTAAAAGTTAAAAACTATATATGTTTAATAACTGATTTTTGTTTTCTATTTTTATCATGATTTGTTTGGTACCTATTTTTGGTTTTTAGTTATTTTTTAATAATTATTTGATCATCGTTTTTAATTTTTGTTTTTATGAAATTAGTGACAAACTATTTTTATAATAATTTCATCAAATATATCTACGAGCCAAAACTTGCTCAAGTTGTTTCAACCGTTGCATCATTGTAACCGTTATGAGACTAAGGTTGCATATATATTTTTCCCTAATCAATTAAGGGAAAATAATAAAAGAAATATATCTAAAAGGCACAAATAACAAAACAAACTCCATAATATCTATTCATATTAACGAAACACATATTCATAATGTTTAATAAAAACAACAAAATTTGCAAGATGAAATAAGTAAAATGATATGTAATTATAAACTAAATAATAATATAATATCTATTCATATAGACAATAATGTATTTTTTAATTGAATTAAAAATTTAGTTCTCAAAATTTAGTTTGTAACATAATAAATCGAATTTCTCAATTTATATTTAAGCTACTTATATTTGAATGTAACATAAAATGTTAATTACTTGTAAATTGAGAAAATAAGTTTTTTTTTTTTTAATTTTTAGTTAAAAATCATTTTTTAAAACAAATTTTTGGTTAAATCAAAATAATATAAGATGAAGAAAAGTTGTTAGTTCATAAAAAAAATGCAATCTTTTTTTTTTTAAGAATAAAGAGAAACTAATAAAAGCACTAAAGAAGCAAATAAGATAAAAAGTAAATAAAAATAAAAACCGAACTGGATTATAAAGTCCCTGCCGTAATCCCATCCCAGCGGCCAGCACTCCCCACTCCCTCTCCATAATGTTTTATTTTAATATTGCAATTTGAAAAAATAATTAACAAAATATGGTAGTTTTAAAAATATTTAGAGATTTGTGGTAATGTGACGGACATTTTAGAAGTTTGAGAGTTAAAAAAAAAAAAAAATTAATACTAAGTCGAGAGTTGAAAACTCGATCTATGTTGGTCGAATGTTCAACCTTCGACATCCTGCCAGGACCAATCGAAGCCGCTGTCGTTTGGAATTGCTTACCCATCTCAAGACTTGAAGTCTCGATCTACAGTCTTTTACCATAACCTTTGTCACTTGCTGCACCATGCCTTGTCACATCTGCTTTAATCCGTGGGTCGAGTTTTGAACACTTGACCTATGTGTTTTTAAACTCCACCTCCAACTTCTCATATTACAAGTATCACAGATTACTCTCTTCCTCTCTTTCAGGTGATTACTTTCTTATTCTCTTTCGATCTTTACTTCTCACAAAATCACATATTACTCTCTTCCCAAACATTTTCCCTTTTCTTCTTCCCAAAATTGTTACTAAATCCTCTTATTTCCCACATTCGTCCATCAAATTGTGAAGTTTGTACATTCACTCTACTAAATTTCTATTTTTTAAAAATAATTATAAATTTTGTTCTTATTCTCACACTATTATATATTTTTTATAGTTTTTATTTCTATTTGGGAAACAAAAAAAAAGTATACTTTCACTCAACTAAATTCCTATTTTTTAATTAAAAAATAAGTTATATATCCATATTAACAAATAACAAAAAAAAAAAAAAGACCGTTGTCATTTGAGGAAAAAAAGTATGACCGCTACTGAATTTGTGAGTTTGCTTTCTATTTATTACTATTTTTTGTTTTTAATATTTTTTTATATTTATATTATGCTCGATATACCATTTTAATTCCTTATATATTGATGTTAGTAGTTGTTTTAATATTAGTTATATATTGATGTTAGTAGATCTACCATGTTAATTTTTTTTAATAGTGGTTGAATTCAAGAATATTTATATATTGATGTTAGTAGATTTTTCCCAATAGTTTAATATTCTTATTTAAATGCTAGATCTACCATGTTAATGTTTTCTTTTGTATTTTAAATAATATTATATTTTTTTAATATTAGAATTCTAGTATTAGAGTTTTAGGAAAAATTAAAAGGATATTGTCATTTTAGAAACTATTTGGGAAAATATTGTTGTTTTCAAACTATTTTTTTTAAAAAAAACAATATTTTGAACCCTCGACTTATTTTAAAAAAAACAACAATATTTAAAAAGAATTCTAGGTCGAATTTTGAACCATCGACCTTCCTTTCACTTGTACGTCGAACTTTGAACCCTCGACCTTGCCCTTCTTAACATTATTATTGAGTCTATTTAATTATCATTCCGGAGACCTTTCTCTATCAAAAGATCGTATTTCTAAATTTTCATAAGGTCCCCCTGGAATTTCTTCTAAAGCTTGTTGAATAATTTTTACGGATTCTGTTATCTCAGCAAGTCTGACTAAATAACGAGCGAGCTAATGAATCTCCTTCTTTTTGCCACTGAACTTTCCAATCAAATTCGAGAGCGAATTATAGAGAGAGTGAGATTTGATGAGATCGAGAGTTTGAGAGTGGATTTTGAGGACTTTGAGCGAGATTTTGAGCTGGCGAGAGCGAATTTGATAGAGGAGCGAGAATACCGTACAAATTTCCCCTTTTTTCCCTTCGAATTAATACACATTCCACCTTCTTCTTTCTAATCTTTTTTTTTTTTTTCTAATTTATAAAAATAATTTCTAAAAATATTTTATTATTTTATTTAAACTCTAAAAGAATAAATTAAAAAAATAATAACTCATAAAATAAAAAATGTAAATTAAATATCTCATTTATATAAAAAATACATACAAAATCAATGTGTCCCACAAGCGACGTCATCGATTTCGAGCTGGTTGTCGTCGCACTTCGAACTTGAGGTTGCTCGTTCTTCTTTGATATTGCTCTGGTATCTTTGCAGGCGTTTCATAATATAAATATTCATATGCTCTCCACGACCCCACCATGTCCATGCATATGAAGACGAAGGACAGCCTCTGAGTCATAATTCCTGAACCAAATGCTAGCATCATCATCATCGAACTAACATAATTAGTTTACTCTGCGTCTGCTCATATGAGGCAAACTCTTCCACATTATGTGCAACCTCCATCAAACTCATCCTCTTTCTGAACAGGTCTCTACCTCTAGGAGCTGTGGAGGAACACATAGTATATCGTACATATAATGAATTTCCTCCATATAGCTTTGTTTCACTACATATAGCAAGAACTAGTTCGGATCATTTGCAACCTCACAGAGTCTACTGTTGTTCGATCTCTGTGAATTATAAAACAATTAGACAATATTAAAATAAATTTAAATAAAAAAAAAAATAATATTCATTCATTTACCAGATGACCCTCTCCCGGACGATGACGTGCGCCTTGTGATATTATTATACCAATGAATATATTATGAGTGACATCTGTGTCAAACTTATCAAGATCCCACTGCAATAAACTTGCACGATAGTCCATCGTACTATCAAATGTGCAACTTTTTCGGACAATCTCCATCCTTAGTCAATATCATGCAGTACGAGTTCGGTATTACAAGGCGATGGACATCCTGCTGAAAACCAAATTGTCTCATCACCCTTTCAGGAAGATGTCACTCCCAATGTGAAAACATAGAGAGACTCATCGTCCGCCATATATTTTGACCATCGTACAAAATTAGGCAAAGTATGCACAATAATTTGTACGGCTCCCAAATAACCTGAAACACAAAATATTATATTAGAGAATATTTAAAGACAAATACAATAAAAATGTGAATAAAATAATCAATTAGGTTTAGTGTAATGTACCTGTCAGGTTGAAGTAGATCAAACATGTATCTATACTGGTGTTGACTACATGTGTGGTTATATAAAATTAAATTGAATTAAAAAAAACATACCAAAACCGTAGGTTCGTCCAACTAACTTCATTAACATGATGTAGCTGTGGACCATTGTTGGAAATCGCTCCCAAGCCATAGTTTCAAAAGTATGAGAGCCAGCTATCTCTCGAACCTCAGGTCTTGTTGCTTTGCATAGTTGTATATACAACCATGCCAAGCATATCTCACCCCATGAATACCGCCCCGCATCATGAGGTTAGCTAACAGTGGCAGAACATCAAGTGAACAAAATGAATTATTTACTGAAAACAGACTTCCACCATCATTTGTAGTATATATCTCGCGCATATTATGACGGTTTCCTCGTCTGCATCATCTGTGAGCTCACGAAATTGTGTCCTAACTATATTAAACTTAACTCGATCCTTTAATCCTGTCGCAGATGAGGTCGCATCGAGGTTACCTGAGCAAGAGCAATTATAAGCCAATATCGAGCTCCTTTGAGG
>NC_052355.1:50522730-50532426 GCF_009727055.1 Benincasa hispida | reverse complement strand
AATGATTATTCAATTATAGTATAATAATCTAATATATTCAATTATAGTCTAATGATTATTCAATTATAGTATGATTATTAGCTCTTTTTTCTCTTTTTTTTTTTTTTTTTTTTATATATATTTCTATGGAAAGTTCAAATAAAGTGAAGACTCTCGCTCTCTCCTAAGATCTCGCTCTCTTACTCTCACTCTCGCTCTCTCTTAAGATCTCGCTCTCTCCTAAGATCTCGCTCTTGCTCTCTTCTAAGATCTCGCTCTCTTACTCTCACTCTCTCTCAATATCTTGCTCTCTCTGTTATTGTTGTTATGTTTCCATTAATGATTACTAGCTTTCATTTCTTCTGGAACAATCACAAACACTTTTTTTATTATGGATCTACTACCAGAAACTCAATGCGTAATCTTAGCATTCAATGTATATTCCTGAATAATCTCATTTTTCAATTATTCAACCATTTTATTTTACCAAGTTCAATGTTAATCAGATTAGTCAATATAAACTAAATCTCGCTCTCTTCAACATTCTCGCTTTGAATCTCGCTCTCTCCTAAAATCTCGCTTTGAATATTGCTCTCTCTTAAAATCTCGTTCAATATCTCGCTCTCTCCTACTATCTCGCTTTGAATCTCGCTCTCTCCTTAATCTACTTCAACCCATTTATCTCCTTAATCGCTTTGAAGTTTCGACATGTGTGTAACCTTCGACAACCTAATATACAAAATTTTGTTCGTAGACAAAGCTAATTCGGAATTGTCTTTCATTCCAAGGCATAACTTGTATCCATGCTTCATATTCGCCTGGAGTTCGCTCCCAGAAATATAGCCATCCCCACCCTGTCACGTCAATCCCATAAGCCTCCGTCTAATTTGAAATGATAAAAAATGCATAGGTTGTTAGAAGTAGTTCGAGTACACAGATACATATAGTATACCATCTCATTACTTTATTTCCTTTATGGGGAAAAAAAAGTAATAAACCTGCAATCTCGAGGGTGGATGTGTGTCGAAACTTCAACCTTCGACAACCTAAGCGAGATTCGCGAGATTTCCCTTGTCGAGGGTTGAAGTTTCGGCCTATGTATTGTTTCCAAGTTTTTCTTTGTTCGTCGAGTTCTCAACGTTTGACCTCCACATTAGTCGAGTTCTTAACATTCGACCTCTAGCCTCGAACTCCTAAAACAACAATATTTCTCTAATAAGTTTTGAAAACAACAATATTAATATTAAATGTCCAGAGTTTTAGGCATTAGATTTTGTTTGTACTAGGTGAGTTCGTGGATTGGACTGGATTGGGTTAAAAAACTTTTTAGACCCAACTCAATTGATCAGTTTGTTAATTTCTTCGACCCAAATAACTCTTATTAAAAAATGAACCAAACCCAACCCAATCATGAAACATTTGGATTTGATTGGTTCGGGTTAATCGGGTTATTTATTTCAATTTATGTTTTAAAAAGAAGTAAGATATTAATATGAAAAAATTTGATTAAATTATTTTCTTATATCGAATTAAGATTTAAACATAGTTTCAATTTATATAATGATTTCTTTCCAAAGTGCTAAAAACTATTTTTATGATTAATTGAAAAATAAATTTTCCAAAAAAAAAAATAAAAACTAAATAAATATATGTATATATAATTGTATCATAAGTTAAAAAATATATATATATTTTAAAGTTAACAATAAGTTCATATTGGTTCGGGTTGGTTCAGATTATTATATGTGAACCCATAAACCAACCTAACCCACAAAATTTCCATTTATTTGAACCAAACCGAACCCAAATGAGTTAATAACGACCAAACCCAAACTGTACGGATTGGGTTGGGTTTATCGATTTTTTCGGATCATCGAGTTTTTTGAACACTGCTAGTTAGTACAATATTTTTTTTATTTTAGTTTTCTCTACATTTTGTGTTTATTGTTTTTTAATACAAAAAGAAGTATCCTTAATTTGTTTTTTTTTTAAATATTATATTCTTTTAGTATTGTTTTTTAGTTAAAAGGTTTAGTATTTTTATTTGTTTTTAATAAAAAAAATTCCCAATTGAATGAATTTTAAATTCTTTATACTATTTGATTTTTTTTTTATTTAACTTTGATGTTTATAATTTAAAAAGTTTAGTATTTTGTTTTCGTTATTTAATACAAAATTATTAATTTCAGTGAATTTTTTTTATATATTTTTTATAATATACGATTTTTTTAATATTTAAATTTGATGTTCAAAGTTTTCAATTACAAAAAGTTTAGTATTCTTGTTTGTTAGTTTTTTTTTTTTAATAATATTCGATTCTTTTAGTATTAGTTTTTTTTAATAAGTTTGATGTTCAAACTAAGTAAATTTTTTTAAAAAAAAAAATTGTATGTTTTTGTTTGTATTTAAGTTTGATAATTAATAAAATAATTAGTAATGTATTATTTGTCTTTTTTTTTTTTAGAAAATAATGGACAAATATTTGAGATTTATGTTGTTTACAAATGGTATTATGATTGATAGTGTTGGAATTGATTATGACCGATCATCATGTAGGGGTTTTAGCATAAATGTGAACAGTGGACTTGTTTTTAAATAATAATTCATTGAAGTGGTAGGGATGTCACTTGGTACAGATATGGGAACAAACCAGTTAGAAATAGTATATAGACACCATAATCTAACACCATCAAGATCAGTAAGGTTTATATCATTCCCTATTCTGAATGAACCAGCAATGAACTTGATGTTCTCAATCGCGATGTCAATCCCAAATTTAGTGCATTTATATGTTAATATGAGTAGGGCAGCACAACCCTTTAGTCAGTTTGAAGATCTGACTCAATGTATTGACCCTGATCCTGAATCAATTATGTCAATATGTGATTATAAAGATATGGTCGCTAACAATCAATATAGGGATTTTAAAACAGAAACAAGCTATGAATTTGAGGAGTTGGATTTTGATGGTTGTGAACATGAGTTACCTTCAGATACATTCAATGATTTAGATATGAATGTATAGATAGCAACATGATCCAACTGCAGCTCCTGTGAATGTTGATAATACCCAATTGTATAAGAGGATGATTTGTCATGACAAAGAAATGCTATAACATACGGTCAAGTGTTTTGCTATTAAGTGTCACACACCATATGAGGTTGTGGAATCGACATTGACGATTTGGAAAATTCAATGTAAGAAGTGGGAAGAAGGTTGTAAATGGAGACTTCGTGCAACAAAGAAAAAATCGCATGCCTTATTTGAGATCACTAAGTATGATGAGCAACATATATGTTTTTACTCATAACTTAGTCAAAGTCATGTGCATTTAGATTATTCGATGATAACACTAGAGTTTTGTGATGTCGCAAGAGAAAAATCGTCCATAAGCATGGCACAACTACAATTTGACATAAAAACAAAATTTGGATATCATGTTTCTTACCAAAGGGTATAGGAGGGCAAAAGAGGAACCAAAGCAACTTAGAGTTCAAAGTCGACGATGACAACCAACTCGAAATCGACAAATCCGCCTTATGGGATACCTTGATTTTTTTATTATTATTTTTAAATGAATGAGAAATATTAAATTGTTGTATTGATATGAACTTTTAGATTTACATTTTATTATTTTTCAATTATGAACAATAGTTGTAATGTGGAAGAAAAATAATTGAAAATTTGTTCTTTTCTATGATGTCTCTTAGAGTTAATAGTTAAGGATGTAAATTTTACTTATTGTTAAGAAATACAAGGGTAAAATTTTCTTATTATTAAGAAATATAACTACATAAAGTATCTTGTTGAGGGAAGGTAAAGGAATAGTATTGAAAAAAAGAAAAAGAAAAATGGTCGAGTGTTCAACACTCGATCATGTATTGGTCGAGTTTTAAACCCTCGACAAAGTAAGGAAATTATATTGACTTCATTGATTTTTGAACACCCAACATACATCAATTTAAAAAAAAATCATACATGTCAAATCTCCAAAACTACCATATTTCTTTAATTATTTTCAAAACTATAATATTTCATTAATTAATTATTTTTAAAAGTTACAATATTCCTCTCATTTTCCCCCTCTACACGTGGTTGTAAACTTTTTTTTTTCTAATCCTCTTCATAAATTGAAGAAAAAGATTTTTAAGTTTAAAAAATAATTAACAATAAGGTTCAAAATATCGATGTCGATAGAAATTATATCGAGATCTGGATTTTATGAAAAATATCGATGGAAATTTTAGAAAAAAATTATAAAAATCGATGGAAATTGCTATAATTAATTCATTAAACTTTGATTGTGGCTTAATTAGACAATAATTGACCATTTTTAATCACAATTTCTATAAAGTACGCCAACATTAAATGTCAATTGTATATGTTTGTGTAAATATTGATGCGAGAGCATAAATTTAAAAAAGAAATGAAAAATAATTACAAAATAATATAAAATTTAGGAATATTTTGTAGTGAAATCATGTGAAAATTCTGAAAATTTTGGATAGTTAAAGGTGAAATGATGTGAAAATTTAATTTAAAAATTTTGAATAAGGTAAAAAATAAATATATGATATTCTTATAGTTTTTTTCAAATTCAATTTCTTTAGAAATGAAAGTTTTGGGTCGAAGATAAAGTTAAAAATGAGAAAAGTTGGAAATTAGGAAAGGTAATATTTAAAAGAGGCTTAATCCTTTATAAAAATAATGTCAATGGCATATGGAACTATAGAATTGAATGTAATCATGACTATCAAATTAAAAAACTTGAACAAAGCTAACGTAGTTAATTAAAAGAATTGATTTTTTTTTTCAAAATGTCAAAATTTCTTGAAATTTTCTCGAAATCTCCAAATTTCGTCAAAATAGGAGGAATCGAAATTCTCCGAATTGTATCGAAATTTGGGAGAAAACGAAATTTCCTCCTATTAAAATTTTGAGGCTATCAAAATTTTAAACCGTTAGCCAAAAACTAGTTCTTAAGAAAAATAAATAAATAAATCAAAACTTAAAATCAAAATAAATTAATTACCAAACAAACTCTAAAGTCATCAAATCGAACAATCTGACAAATCACCTTATGAGTTATTATGATTAGAAAAAGTGATGATATTATTGTTGTTATTTATATAAAAGAGACATGTAAGAAATATATATACAAGTAAGGGTTTAAAGTACGAAAAAATAGACAGTTGTAAATATAATAATTAAGTCTAAAATATTGGTAAATATAGTAAAATTTAGATCCAATTCTTAAAATCTATCATTGATAAAAGTTTATCAATGAAGAATTACTAATCGGTTTTGATATATTTATAATTCCTTAAAAAATATTACCATACACTTAAATATTAGTTAAGTGTTACACATTGCAGTTACATTATATTTATGTTACTATTAACAAGAAATGACTAGCTACATTATAAATTATTTATGTTGCTATTAACAAGAAATTTCTATGAAGAAAGTCAATGTTTAATAACTTGTACGTTTTGGGTTTAACTAATTAATTAATTAATTTTTGCCGGTAACTATATTAAAATAGAATGTATAGAAAACATAACAATTTTGTATATGGATTTAAAAGACAAAGGACGTGTTTTTGTTTGAACATTTCCAATTGCTATGTGGTTGGAATTAATGAATTTTCTATTGCAATCTTCACAGCATATCTTTGATAAGAAGAGTATTAACAAAAACAAATCTTCCAACTTGTAGTGAGAAATCAAGTATAATCAATTATTTATGGAAGGAGACTTTTTAAGTCTATGACGTGATCATGTTTAGTGTTTTCATATTTGTTAATCTAATTTAATTAATTAAGATATATATTATTTGATTGAGAAATCGATGTTTCAGATGTCTCAATCTCGTATTCTTGAACTAAAAGAAATATTTTTATAATTATTTACTATTTCGTTATGGATTTTTTTAAAATTTAAGATACTTTTATATCAAAATAATTATGAAAACATAATGATGCTCGTTAGAAGTAATGTTGGTCATACATCTTATTGAATTCTTCTTAGCTTATATATGCTAAAAAGATAATAAAATGGATTTAATCTAGTATGATTACTTGACTTTTAGGTTTAGAGACATTTTAATATTCGTCTTCATGAATGTTGACTCATCACCAACTCTTTGTAATTTTTATTGCATGACACATTCATGTTTCATTTGTTCAGAAATCTTATCCACTATAATAAAGTTTAAATATTTTGATCTATTAACAAGAGATGTTCATGATCTATTCATATTTTCATTTGTTTGAGTACGGTAGGTAATCACAATAAATATATTCTAATATTTTAACTCATTTGCTATAAAACCATGTAGAGTAAATTTAATCCTTTAAAATTTTTTATCAATAATAACGTTTGTCTTAATTAACCAATTAAGTTGTGCAATAATAATGATAATATATGCCAATTGACATAGTATTCATACTATCAACCTTGTGGTCTGGGATTTGATCCCCCATCTCACACTTTAATTACAATACCTTTACAAAAATAAAAATGTTTGCCAACAAGAGCGTAGCGACAATTATATTAAATCATCTTATAACCACACGTATTTATGAGCATTTGCTTAACGATGTCTTCATAACATGATAGGTAAATTTCAACTAAAATAAGTATAATTCAATTGACACCTCTCGTCATCCAAAATGCCGAAGATTCAATTATTATTTTTTTTTAAATGAAAAAACAAGGTGGGTGTCTACGAGTTGATATTTCAATTAACAAAATTTGTCAATGCTTTAATTTTTTTTATGGGGAAATCGATGCTTTGATTTATTATTAGTTGTAATTGAATATATATAAATAGGCGACATTAATTAAACGGCTGGAAAAATCTCATAATTAGTACATACATTTGTGGTAGTGGAAGACATTTCCAATTAATTAAAAATCTCTATGACATTTATTATTATTACTATTTTTTAATGACAGATGATCCATTTGACCTGAATTGTAGAGTTTGCCATTTTTTTTCTTAACGTGCATTGCGCCACAAATTAAAAATAGATCACATTTAGTAATCAATGGGATTCTATTGATTGTTCAATTATAGGGATTAAATTTTTTTTTTAATCACGTTGACTTAGAATTATAAATCTATCACATTTATTATTATCGTAACGATGATACTAAATGTGATATATTCATAATTCTCATACTAACAATAATGATACTAGTAACGATATCGGCGTAATTTCAAAACGCAATTGGATTGAATATCCTCACTCGTCAATCAATTAGGGTTTTTTATTACATATTTGAAAGTGGGTTCCATATATTAATATAGGTACGGAACACAAGTAGACAACACCAAACGTAATCAAATGGAGCTTGCTTTTTATTCATTACGTTTTATTTGGGATAAATATGATCGTAATATTATTTATTTCATTGTTACTATCTAGTTTATTTATGCTAGCACGGACATGATTTAATAGGTATGAATTTGTACTATGAACTTTAAGATATGAAATTCGATCTTTCACCTCCTAATAAAAGTATTAGACTTATTTATTAGTATTGCAAAATCAACCTCAAACTGAGTTTTTCGTTTTTTGGTCTTCTCCATTTTATGGTTTTTGTAATTTGATTTTGTTTAAGCTTTTGTGGTTTTAGAAGTCTTATTATAGTTTCAATTTATAACCCAGTCAAAGTTTTTAAAAATGTTTGTGCTATTACTAGATGTTAGTTGTATTCTTATTCAGGATTTTTTTTCTTTTACATGATAGAGAAAATGAATTTCTCTATATATGTTAAATAAGGGAGGAACATTTACGAGACGACTTTGATAACCATTTTTTTTATTTATATTAAGGGAGGAACATCTTTACGGATAATAATTTGAAAGAGAGAATTGCCTTTTAGTCTCAAATTTTGAAGAATATATATGTTTGGTCATCGTGTTTTAAAAATGTATCTTTTCAATCCTCAAGTTTATAAAAATAGATCTATTTGATCTAGTTTTCAAAATATATCTTTTTAAAGATAGGTTTAAAAAGTCCCTCAAATAAATTTATACTATTATTTTAAATAATTATATTGCATTTTAAATTAGAAAAGTAATTTTAAAAAATCACATTCTCTCTAAAATTAATTTTCTTTTCTAATTTTAAATATCATATAATTATTTTTAAAAAATCAAATAAAAAAATACTTCATCGACCTTTTAAACTTATTTTTTAAAATCTAATGTCTAAAAATGTATATTTTGAAAATTTAAGGATAAAATAAACCTATTTTTATAAATTTGGAGATTAAAAAGGTAATTTTGCTAAAAAAAAATATTGATATTGTTAAATGTAAAAAGTGATATAAAAAGATAAATATAAAAATAGAAGAGTATAGCATACCAAAAATGGACAATTATATAATATAATAGTGAACAACTCTTAAGTTTAGGTTTCCAAATTTGCAAAAATTGGAAGAATAATAGTCAAGAACGACAGATTTAATTGCATTAATTTGCAAGTTGGACAATTTAATAAAAATAATTATTTAAGAAAAATTAAATATGAAAACTAAAACAAATGAGAAGAAAAGTCACCCTAAAATGACAAAATTATCTTTGTCATTTTTAAAATTTGCTCAAAAAAATATTTTTAATGGTTCAAAATCAATTTTAAAAGTATGAAAAATATGTTTAAAAATATAAAATTAAACAATGATCAATTGCTTTTGAGTATTAAAGTATTTTTAAACATGACAAATGGATTTTAATCATTTCAAAATTACTCCTAAATATGCACAACAACCATGCAAAAATAATTTTAAAATTGCGTATTATTTTAATTTTTTATTTTTTGAAAACAAAAAATCAATTTACACACCAAGACTTTGGGTTTGTGTCAATTTAAACTCTTATTTAATGATTGTATCAATTTAACACAAACTTTCATAAGTGTAAGAATATCAATTTACACCCTCCACTACATTTTGTTTGGATAAACATTATGTGAAACTTATAATTTTATTAGTTAAACCCATAAACATTCATATGAGAGTTGATTAAGACTCTCAATTAAGATTTTCTTTGAAAATTATTCCTACATCAAATCTAATCGTTCATTTTATTAATCTATTATTTGAAAAAATTTACGCACGTGTAAGAATTGAATACATGAATGATTTTCATATTTATCTTAATAAATGATCTAAATTGATTCAATTACAATAATTTAGAATTTTAATCGAAATAATTATATGTTCGCATTGTTATAGGTAGTTTTGAACCAGTAAAAGGTCAAAGGTAACGACCGAACCAAGAAAGTTACCTAGGCTTGAAAACGGACTTGAGACCGACTAGGAGCAGACCCAGAAGAGTTCCAACAGATAGAGGAAAAAAGAGTTGAGCTCAAAAAAGCCTACTTGGCCCTTCATAGCCTTGGAGGCTGATGCAGAGACCAACGTGGGCCTTTATAGCCCAAGGCTCGCCTTGGCCTTGGAGGACGAGGCCGAGGCCAAGCAACCTTTTTAAGTGAAGTCAATCTGGATTGGCCCTCTTTATTGGAACATCCTCAATGGCCCGACCCTAACCCCACTATCTGATTTCGAAAAAAGAGAAGGAAATAGACCTCCTTCTCCAAAAGGGATAAGTAAGACCTCTAAATCTTAACTATAAATAGAAGATGACAACCCTATGGAAGGTAAGCTCA
The DNA here is from genome assembly GCF_009727055.1 of Benincasa hispida. Taxonomy (NCBI): domain Eukaryota; kingdom Viridiplantae; phylum Streptophyta; class Magnoliopsida; order Cucurbitales; family Cucurbitaceae; genus Benincasa; species Benincasa hispida. Next base: position 50,522,767 of record NC_052355.1, on the reverse strand, counting down.
ACTCCTCCCTAGAAACTACTTGCTCTGACCTTTGTAC
>NC_052355.1:50489236-50521512 GCF_009727055.1 Benincasa hispida | reverse complement strand
TCCCAAATTTTGCATTAATAGGTTGGCGCCTTCTATAGAGAACACATGTAATCTTCCAAGAATCTGTAATACATCGGTGAATAAGGGAAGAAATGAGTCAACAAGGGAATTAGCAATTCTGACAAGAGAGGCAACCCTAAAAAGTTACAAGTCGATTAGTTTATGCAAAATCCGCCTCAGCCTCTAAGTTTGAGGGAAGAGGAAGAGGAAGAGGAAGAGAAGAAATCATGGATATGGAAAAGAATTGGGCCTCATCCATAGAGAGGTCGAGGCCGAGCCGAGACACCCACCGAGGCTGAACAGAGGTGGAATCGAGGATAGTGGAACAGAAAATCGAATAACTCTGGAGACTGACTTGAGAAAACTAATAATAGATAACAACGTATGAGGGAAGAGGCCGAGGTGGAATTCAAGGCTTACTCATAGAAAAACCAACCTCTGAAGGTTCAGGAAGAGATTTGTGGCCTTCCTTGGCCTTCATAGCCGAGAAGAGGTCAAAACTAAATTTAAAAAAATATTGTGCCCTCCTTGGCCTTAGTGGCCGAGGAAGAGATTTGAGCCCTCCTTAGCCTTGGTAATTGAGGAAAGGCCAAATTGGAATTGAAGAAATTTGTGACCTTTTTGCCCTTGGTGGTCATTGATAAACTTGTAGAATAAAAGTTATTTTTCTATCAAAATTGGAACAATTAGGATTATTAATGTTGTAAATGCACTCGTGTTAAAGGAAAAATGCTTGAAATTCTATACATGTGATAAATTCATACAAAAGTATCCTTTAAGTAAAAAAACTACTTCACTAATGCAAGAATCAGAAAAATCTAGTAACTGTCGCAGATAAGGCCAACGCAAGGAGTATGCGTCCAAACTACTCAACGCATGGAAGATACATTCGACTTGTGCGATCTACGTCAAATCATCAACTTGCAGGCATGGGCATTTGACTAACGTTGTTTGATAGAAACAGAGTGATAAGCGGCTATCTCAGGGTATGGAATTTAATGCAATCACATCACCAAGTAACTAAGTGATTGCCTATATAAGGAAAAGCTACTTGCAAGAGACAAGTTAGAAAATCAGACAATAGATGGTTAACAAAGTAGTTAGTTTTCACTTCTGTCGTCTGCAAGCAAGGAATAGGAGGGACAATCACCATCTTCCACCATTGATAAAGAGGTGATGTCATAGTGAAGCTAGCTCGAGCAAGATATCTTCTTCAACTCTTTCAGCAAGTTGGCTAAAGCAAGCATTAAAAATAAGTCAAAGAGGACAAGAGATTGAACTCTACGATTTGACTTCTTCATTTTTCCTTACATTCTCATTTACCACTTCACTGATTGAACTAAGTATTTTTATCAAACTTATATCTTTAATTCAATCTCATTTTTTTACCATTCTCCACATCTCCATTGGTTTTTTTCTAAGTTATTTATGTTTGTGGACTTTCTGGCTTGATGAATGCATAAAGTTTATGCTTGAATCTACCTAATTAGTTGATTGAAGTGAAAAAGCAATTAAGCCACTCGAGAGAGTAATTAATTGTTGAACGCATCAAACTAGGACGTGAAGTAATTTTAGAGACAAAATTGTTCATGTCTTTTGTCTGATCTTTGTAATTAATGCATGCACCCTAGAGATAGGATTAAGTGTGGCTATCGCATTGAGAGATGTTGAACATAAACTAAAGAACATATTTCTCACGTATCACATATATACTTAGATTTAGCAGATATCCATACCACCTCCATATTCATTGTCATTGCACTTATATAGGCTTATTGTTTCCACTAGAAAATCAACACATACCACCCACGCATAAGTCATTCATCCACGACCCAGTTTTATATCTCTTAATTTCTATATCATCTTGCATGTGGCCAGTAGTTAGTGTAAATAACCAACATCTATCAAGTAATTAGGAATCCTCTGCAATAGATTCAAAGGCCAACCGTACGTTAGTAAACTCTAGAATCCCTACGTTCGACCCTGGACTTACCAGGACACTTAGGCTGGATTTATACTTGGGTCTAGCTTAAGGTGTGGAAGCATATAATAATTCAAATGCATAACATCTTTTGTATACCAAGAGATAGATTAAATATTCTCATCATTTACCATCACAATCATTCATTCCCCGTTGGGGTTGATGCCCTAAATCTCGTAAGGTCCTATAGTTTGTAAACCTTGTATGAACAAACTTTTATGTGATTAATAATATATCATATTTTTATTCACATTGTTTATAAAATATGTGATATTTTAGTTGTATTAACCACAAACCAATAAACTAACATCCAAGGTTATCGTTGTAACTTAAACATGCATGTGGAGACATACAGGTGGATCATGCTTAACTGATAACCTAAATGGTCTGTAGTATATGGATTATTAGAGTATATCAGCAAACAGCAGAAGCAACAAGGATCAATAAGCACTCTAATTCATTAATTTTGGCAAAAACTAAAGCATGCTCATACTAAATCAAGAGGGTTTCAAATCATACCTTTGTAGAACTTCTTGAAATCTTGATTTTCAGTTGCAAACATCTCCAAATCTTGTTGTAGACCACCTCAAGATCTTCTCCACTATTCTCTTAGAGCTTTAGATTAAGTTGTGGCACTCAAAATAAACTTGAACGAAAGGAACTTGGAGAAAAGCTCACTGCAGCAACCCACTTGAAGAACACCTTCTTCACCACGAATTTTTCAGCAAAAATTTTATAGATTACATGTCTCAATTCCACTCTAATCTTCTCAATATATTGTAGACTGTCATGAAAAGAATATGGTTGCATGAGATGCAACTCATGCTTGGAGTTATTGAAGCCAAAAGAGGTGGGTTTTGTGTGAGCAAGTTGAAGGAGTAAATGGAAAATGTCATAATCCCATTTTGTGTTTTTAAAACTTTTTCAATTTTTTCAATTGATTTCAAAAATCATTTTGATTTCTAAAATTAAAATATTATTAATTTTACAAAATTAATTTCATAAATTAATTTTCTTAATAAAATTAATAAATAATTATTTAAACAATTTAAATACTTCAAATTAATTTAATATCAAATATTAAATTAATTTTACACAAATCCACCTTCAAATATTTAAATAAGAATTCTCCTATTCCGTTTAATTCTTAAAATTAAACGTGTAATTATATCTCATATAATTACTAATTCCTTTAATTATAATTTGAACGTTTCAAGTTAACTTATCATGCTACTTTAAAACTAATCCATTTACGAGCTAATAAGGGGACCTCACGGACCTACAGATCATGGGCTCCGACGACCCGAGATTAATTGGCTAAACTCATTACACCGAATTAACCCCCATTCGTTTACTAATGGGTCATTCCACTAAAGCCCATAATTGCACTCCTCTAAAGATATATTATGTCCATATGATTTAACCATAATTAGTAAGTCGATCCTTCACAGGTTGTTCGTAATAACGACTAGGTCAAATATTTGTTTTACCCCCAAGATTACGTCTTGTTCCTCAAGTTTCTACTGATCCTCTAATGAACAATTGGTTTGTGATCTTAATCATTCAAAATCAATTTTAAAGTATGAAAATGTGTTTAAAAATATAAAATTTAACAATTTTGTTTAGATAAACATTACGTGAAACTTGTAATTTTATTAGTTCAACCCATAAACATTCATATGAGAACTTATTAAGACTCTCAATTAAGATTTTCTTTGAAAACTATCCCTACATCAAATCTAATCATTCATTATATTAATCTATCATTTGAAAAATTTTACACACGTGTAAGAATTGAATACATGAATGATTTTCATATTTATCTTAATAAATTATCTAAATTGATTCAATTACAATAATTTAGAACTTTAATCGAAATAATTATATGTTCGCATTGTCATAGGTAGTTTTGAACCAATAAAAGGTCAAACCAATAAAAGGTCAAAGGTAATGACCGAACAAAGAAAGTTACCTAGGCTTGAAAACAGACCTGAGACCGACTAGGAGCAGACCCAGAAGAGTTCCAATAGATAGAGGAAAAAAAGGTTGAGCTCAAAAAAGCCCACTTGGCACTTCTTAGCCTTGGAGGTTGTGGGCCTTTATAGCCCAAGGCCTGCCTCCAAGGCCAAGGCCAAGCAACCTTTTAAAGTGAAGTCAATCTAGATTGGCCCTTTTTGTTGGAACATCCTCAATGACCTGACCTGAGCCCCACTATCCGATTTCGAAAAAAGAGAAGGAAATAGACCTCATTTTCCAAAAGGGATAAGGAAGACCTCTAAATCTTAACTATAAATAGAAGATGACAACCCTATGGAAGGTAAGCTCAACTCCTCCCTAGAAACTACTTGCTCTGACCTTTGTACAAAATACTGACTTAAGTATTGAAGTGTCTGTGGCAAGCACCACACCAATTTGTTACTTTGTTTGTTTTGTAGGTGACCTTTTCTCCAAATTATAAATTTACCGTAGGCAACATGTGAAAGTCAGGTGAGTTCGCTTAATCAGATTTTGCCATCAACAGTTAACATCATCTGTGGAGACGAGAGTGCTCTACTTTTCTATTCCAAAATTAAGAAAATCAAGACTAGTTGAATTTGTTTGCAATCTAGCCCAAGGAACAGTCTTGTGGTAAAAGATATTGGGAATTTCACATCCATATAGTCATAATCCAAAGAAAAGATCGACAAATCCTATACGAGAAAAGACTCCTATAGTAAAAGATGATGGAAAGTTTCAAGCCATAGTTAAAAACCAATCAAAGGATAAATCCTAAAGGCTAGAACAAACAAGATTAAGAAAGAATACAACACACTGAGGACTTAGATTGAAAGAAAAATAAAGCACCTTTCTACCTTGAAGATTTCTATTAACTTATGGAATCCCAGATAAGTTCAATTTTAAATTTGAAATTTGCTAATGCTTACATTGAAAATTAATAGAAATTTTGTTAAATTTAGCTCATATTATTCACTAACAATTAAATATGCCTGACATGATTATTTTATTATAGTCTTTTGTCTTCTTCATAAAATTGTGTTCCTTACAAAATAGTACTCCCAAATTGGGCTCCTAGTGTCCAACTTATATTATATAATAATAAAAAAATTGAACCATAAATTCTAACTTGGGAGTAGGAGCTAATGTCAAGGAGCGAAATTTGACCTATCGGAATAGAGCTAAAAAATAAAGATAATATAAGATAAATCAAGATGATGTAAAATAGTATAAAATAATAAAAGATAAGATTTAATCTAGCTTGTTTAAGATTAGGAAAATTCATATCCTAATACTGGGAGGGTTAAATCTCATATCTTAATCTAATAGGATTAAGATCAAGTCCCCTATAAATAGACCATTATAATTCCATATGAGATATCTAAATCTTGTGACTCTTTCTCTATTCTACAATTCTCTTACTAACTTAGGCATCAGAGCCATTTTTCTTTGTCTTACAGGTTCTCTCTTCCTCAAACTATAAATTTAACTGTTGATATCATGTGAGGGTCAGATGTGTTCCGCCTCTCCCAAAATTTGCATTAATAGGTTGACGCCTTCTATAGGGAACACGTGTAATCTGGAAAGAATCTGTAATACATCGGTGAATAAGAGAAGAATGAGCCAACAAGGAAGTAGCAATTCTAACCAAGAGAGGCAACCCTAATAATTTACAAGTCAATTAGTTTATGCAAAATCTGCCCCAGCCTCCGACTTTGAGGGAAGAGGAAGAGGAAGAGGAGAAAATCATGGATATGGAAAAGAGTTGGGCCTCATGCATAGAGAGGTCGAGGTCGAGTCGAGACACCACCGAGGGTGAAGTAGAGGTGGAATCGAGGATAGTGGAACAGAAAATTGAATAACTCTGGAGATTGGCTTGAGAAAACTAATAATAGAGAAACAACGTATGTGGGAAGAGGCTGAGGTGGAATTCAAGGCTAACTCATGGAAAGCCAAGCCTCTGAAGGTTCAGAAAGAGATTTTTGCCTTCCTTGACCTTCATAGCCGAGGAAAAGGTCAAATTAAAATTAAAAAAATGTGTGTCCTCCTTGGCCTTGGTGGCCAAGGAAGAGATCAAATTAAAACTAAAGAGATTTGAGCCCTCTTTAGCCTTAGTAGCTGAGGAAAAGGCCAAATTAGAATCGTAGAAATTTATGACCTTTTTGCCCTTGGTGGTCACTTATAACTTGTAGAAATAAAAGTTATTGTTCTATCAAAATTGGAACAATTAGGATTATTAATGTTGTAAATGCACTCGTGTTAAAGGAAAAATGCTTGAAATTCTATACATGTGATAAATTCATACAAAAGTATCCTTTAAGTAAAAAAGTTGCTTCATTAATGTAAGAATCAGAAAAATCTACTAAGTGTCACAGATAAGGCTAACGCAAGGAGTATGTGTCAAAACTATTCAATTCATGGAAGATACATTCGACTTGTGCAATCTATGTCAAATCATCAACTTGCAGGCATGGGCATTTGACTGACGGCGTTTGATAGAAACAGAGTGACAAACGGCTATCTCAGGGTATGGAATTTAATGCAATCACGTCATCAAGTGGCTAAGCGATTGCCTATATAAGGAAAAACTACTTGCAAGAGACAAGTTAGAAAATTAGACAATAGACAATTAGCAAAGTAGTTAGTTTTCACCTTTGTCATCTGCAAGCAAGGAATAAGAGGGACAATCACCATCTTCCACCATTGATAAAGAGGTGATGCCATAGAGAAGCTCGAGCAAGACATCTTCTTCAACTTCTTCACCAAGTTGGCTAAAGCAAGCATTAAAAATAAGCCAAAGAGGACAAGAGATTGAACTCTACGACTTAACTTCTTCATTTTTCCTTACATTCTCATTTATCACTCCACTGATTGAACTATGAATTTTTATCAAACTTATATCTTTAATTCAATCTCATTCTTTACCATTCTCCACATCTCCATTGGTTTGTTTTCTAAGTTATTTATGTTTGTGGACTTTTTGGCTTGATGAATGCATAAAGTTTATGCTTGAATCTACCTAATTAGTTGATTAAAGTGAAAAAGCAATTAAGCCACTCAAGAGAGTAATTAATTGTTGAACGCATCAAGCTAGGGTGTGAAGTAATTTTAGAGATAAAATTGTTCATGTCTTTTGTATGTTCTTTAATTAATGCATGCACCCTAGAGATAGAATTAAATGTGGCTATCGCATTGAGAGATGTTGAACATAAACTAAAGAACATATTTCTCACACATCACATATATACTTAGATTTAGCAAATATCCATACCATCTCCATATTCATTGTCATTGCGCTCATATAGGCTTGTTATTTCCACTAGAAAATCAACGCATACCACCCACATATAAGTCATTCATCCACGACCCAGTTTTATATCTCTAAACTTCAATATCCTCTTGCATACGGCCAATAGTTACTGTAAATAATCAACATCTATCAAGTAATTAGGAATCCTCTACAATAGATTCAAATGCCAACCCTACGTTAGTAAACTCTAGAATCCCTACGTTCGACCCTGGACTTACCAGAACACTTAGGCTGGATTTATACTTGGGTCTACCTTAAGAAGACTTGTACGCGTTATTAAGGTGTGGAAGCATATAATCAGTCAAATGCATAACATATTTTGCATACCAAGAGATAGATTAAATATTCTCATCATTTACCATCACAATCATTCATTCTCATAGGGTCATATAGTTTGTAAACCTTGTATGAACAAACTTTTATGTGATTAATAATATATCATATTCTTATTCACTTTGTCATAAAATATGTGATATTTTAGTTGCATTAACCACAAACCAATAAACTAACATCCAAGGTTATCGTTGTAACTTAAACATGTATGTGGAGACATACAGGTGGATCATATTTAACTGATAACCTAAATGGTCTGTAGTATATGGATTGTTAGAGTATATCAGCAAACAGTGGAAGCAACAAGGATCAATAAGCGAAATTCATTAATTTTGGCTGAAACTAAAGCATGCTCATACTAAATCAAAAGGGTTTCAAGTCATACCTTTGTAGAACTTATTGAAATCGTGATTCTCAGTTGCAAACTTCTCCAAATCTTGCTGTAGACCACCTCAAGATCTTCCCCACTATTCTCTTGGAGCTTTAGATTCAATTGTGGGACTCAAAATAAGCTTGAACGAAAGGAACTTGGAGAAAAGCTCATTGCAGCAACCCACTTGAAGAACACCTTCTTCACCACAAATTTTTCAGCAAAAATTCTATAGATTACATGTCTCAATTCCACTCCAATCTTCTCAAGCAGACTATCATGCAAAGAAGATAGTTGCATGAGATGCAGCTCATGCTTGGAGTTATTGAAGCCAAAAGAGGTGGGTTTGTGTGAACAAGTTGAAGAAGTAAATGGAAAAAGTCATAATCCCATTTTGTGTTTTTAAAACTTTTTCAAAATTTTCAATTGATTTCTAAAATTGAAAATATTATCAATTTAAAAAAATTAATTTCATAAATTAATTTTCTTAATAAAATTAGTAAATAATTATTTAAACAATTTAAATACTTCGAATTAATTTAATATCAAATATTAAATTAATTTGATATTTGATATCAAATATTAAATTAATTTTACACAAATCCACCTTCAAATATTTAAATCATATTTAAATATGAATTCTCCTATTTCGTTTAATTCTTAAAGTTAAACATGTAATTATATCTCATATAATTACTAATTCCTTTAATTCTAATTTGAACGTTTCAAATTAACTTATCACGCTACTCTAAAGCTAATCCATTTACGAGCTAGTAAGGGGACCTCGCGGACTTACAGATCATAGGCTCCAACGACTCGAGATTAATTGGCTAAACTCATTACATTAAATTAACCCTTCATTCATTTACTAATGGGTCACTCCACTAAAGCTCATAGTTGCACTCCCCTCACTGTAGATATATTATGTCCACATGATTTAACCATAATTAGTAAGTCGACCCTTCACAGGTTATTCCTATAACGAATGGGTCAAATATCTGTTCTACCCTCGAGATTACATCTTGTTCCTCAAATTCCTACTGATCCTCTAATGAACAACTGGTTTGTGATCCAGTTACTAAACCAAAACTCTCTCAGCCCAGTGAAAGGGTGGGACCCCTTGTTCAATACCTGGATTCAATACTTGAGAGAACAACTTTTCTCCTATCCCTAAATCGGGTAGGCATGAATTTCGCTTGCACTCTATGTCCTCAGCTATCTATTCGATCTTACCCTTGAAATGGGAGGCTTATTAAGTCGACGCTGTTGTGCCTACCCTCACCTATGAAAATATAAGGATAATCCCGAATAAACAGAAGTTCATAGTTAGCTCAGGATTAAGATCGAATTACCTAGTTATCAAAGTGAAATAGTCAGTCTTATACAGTAAACAGTGTTATAAAGTAAGAGTGACTTATTTCTTGGTCCGATCTTATGCAAACTCATTGCATAGGACACCCCACTCCTCATGTCATAACATGTACAAATTAGGATCACTTCGTTTGTAGCACTTTATAACTCTTTGTAACAACTACAGAGTAGTCCGCATCCAATAGTATTACCAGAATAAGGTACCTAACCTTAATCATGTACTATAGATCCATTTTGCTATTTACTCGAACTTGATCCATCTTTATATCTCTACATAAAGTTCAAGTATTCATATAATAGCCACGGATCTTAGTTTATTGGATTTAGACTTTTTATGTGTGCAATCAATAATAAGTTTATTGACTACAGAAAATGTTTATCTTTTTACAAACTGCGAGTTTTAGGACATAAAACCCAACAATACTCCCACTTGGACTAAAACTTCAGTGGATCAAATATACAAATATATACAATTTTGAGTTTACACAGAGAGAACAAAACATACAAATACAATAAACTAGGTATTTTAATACCTATAAATTCTCCTACTTGCTCTAACGATGAATATCTCGTAGACCTAGTCCTACTAGGTGACACTCAAACACTTTAGCCGAGATGGCCTTTGTAAATTGATCAGCTAAGTTGTCTTGTAAAGCTATCTGCGTGACAATTATGTCTCCTTTGTGTACAATCTCCCTGATGAGATGGTACTTTCGCTTGATATGCTTTCCTCTTTTATGGCTTCGAGGTTCCTTTGAATTTGCAACTGCTCTACTATTGTCACAATAAAGAGTGATAGGCAGGTGCATATTAAGAACTACTTCCAGATCAGTCAGGAACTTTCTGAGCCATATTGCTTCTTTTACTGCTTCACTTGCAGCTACATACTCAGGTTCCATTATGGAGTCAACAATACAACTCTGTTTGATACTTTTCCACATAATTGCTCCTCCATTCAGAGTGAATACTGACCCTGAAGTTGATTTCCTATAATTAATATCGGTTTGGAAGTCAGAATCAGTATATCCAGTAAGGATCAGATCCTTAGCACCATATACAAGCATATAATCTCTCGTTCTTCGAAGATACTTAAGAACGTTCTTAACAACAGTCCAATGATCATATCCAGGATTGGACTGAAATCTACTAACTATTCCTATAGCATAGCATATATCGAGACGAGTACACAACATTGCATATATTAAACTCCCTATTACTGATGCATATGGAATTCGTTTCATGTCCTCAACCTCTTGAGGTGTCTCAGGACTTTGTTCCTTAGACAGGTGAATTCCATGTCTGAAAGGTAACATTCCTTTCTTAGAATTTTGCATGTTATACCTAGACAACATTTTGTCTATATAAGATGCTTGAGATAATGCTAATGTTCTGTTCTTGCGATTCCGAACTATTTGGATCCGAAGAACATACTGTGCTTCTCTCAAATGTTTCATTTGGAATTGTGAAGCCAGTCATCTCTTAACGTCAGCTAGAAATTCTACTTCATTCCCTACGAGTAGAATATCATCAACATACAACACCAGAAAAGCAACTGTTTTGTTAACAATTTTCTTGTATACACAGGGTTCGTCAACATTTTGTTCAAAGCCATAAGATTTGATTGCAGAGTCAAATCTCATATTCCAGGATCTAGATGCTTGTTTCAACCCATAAATGGATCGATTAAGTTTGCAAACTTTTTGCTCTTGACCCTGTTCAATAAACCCTTCTGGTTGAGATATATAGATACTTTCTTCAAGATAGCCATTCAGAAAAGCTGTCTTGACATCCATTTGCCATATTTCATAACCATAAAATGTAGCTATGGACAAGAGTATCCTAATTGACTTTATCATGGCAACCGGAGAGAAAGTTTCTTCATAGTCTATCCCCTCTCTTTGGGTAAACCCTTTTGCTACAAGTCTTGCTTTATAGGTCTGTATCTTACCAGCTTGGTCTCATTTTCTCTCGTAGATCCATTTGCAACCGATGGGTTTGTAGGTCTGTATCTTCAGGTTGATCTACAAGATCCCAAATAGAATTGAGATATATAGATTCCATTTCAAGTTCCATGGCTTTAATCCATTGGTCTTTATCCACGTCATTCATTGCTTGTTTGAAAGACAATGGATCCTCTAAGCCATCAACTGGTATGATGACTTGAGTTTCAGTCAAACCCATGTACCGGTCAGGCTGTTGCACAACCCTCCCACTACAATGAGGCATTCTCAACTCTTGAGAAGGATGTGAAGTATCAGTTTCATTAACAACTCTTGTTGATAGACCTACTCTATCAACAACTCTTGTTGATGCATTTGTCGTTTCTCTGGACATTTCCTCTATTACTAGCTTACTGTGAGGTTGATGATTTTTAATATAGTCTTTCTCTAGGAAGGTTACATTTATTGATACAAATACCTTGTCTTCCTGAGGATCATAAAAGAAACAACCTTTCGTTTCTTTTGGGTAGCCTACAAATAGGCATACTTTTGAACGTTGTTCCAACTTTTTAGGATTTTGTACCAATACATGTGCTGGGCAACCCCAAATTCTGAAGTGACGTAAATTTCCTTTACGTCCTCTCCAGAGCTCGTAAGGCATTTTAGAAACACTTTTCAAGGGAACCATGTTCAAAATATACACTGTAGTTCCAACTACGTGTCCCCAAAAAGAATTTGGTAACTGAGCATAACTCATCATAGCACGAATCATGTCCAACAAGGTTCTGTTTCTCCTTTCTGCCACACCGTTTTGCTTAGATGTGCCAGGGGCTGTGAGTTGAGACTTGATTCCATATTTTATCAAATAGTTATGGAATTCTAAGTCCATATACTCACCACATCGATCTGATCGAAGTATTTTAATTTTTTTACCTAATAGGTTTTCAACCTCAGCCTTATACTCTTTGAACTTTTCAAATGTTTCAGACTTTTGGTGCATTAGGAAAATATGCCCATACCTAGAATAGTCATCTATGAAGGGGTTGAAATATTCATACCCTCAAGCTCATACCCTCTAGCTCTAACATTTAGAGGACCACAAAGGTCTGAGTGTATCAGTTCTAAGGGTTCTTTAGCTCTACCTTTTCCAGAAAATATCTTTTTATCATTTTACCCTCAATACAGGATTCACAAGGTGGTAATGAACTGTCTTCTAACTTTTTTAGATGACCATTCTTAACCAGTCTCTCAATTCCGTTGAGATTTATGTAACCCAGTCTTAAGTGCCAAAGATAGGCAATTGGAGAAATTTTCTTTTTCTTATGAGTCTCAGCAGTTTTAAACATCTTTATATTCAATACGACTTTAACCTTAGTCGGTTTTAACATATACAAGTTATTTTCTAATTTTGCAGAACAAATTTGTTTACTTTTAATATTGATGAACACTTCATCATTTCTCAAATAAACTTTATAATTTTGTTATAGCAAGCAAGAGATAGATATTAGATTCATTTTCATAGAAGGAATGTAATACACATTTTTCAAATAAATATACTTATCTCCTATAAATAACTTCATATCTCCCATCGTTTTAGCTGAAACAACCTCCCCGGTCCCTACCTAAAAGATTGTATTGCCTTCTGTCAACTGTCACTAGGAACTTGTTTCCTGTGAGAAAATACAAATATGATTAGCGCCACCTGAATCAATTATCCAGGTTTTATCGTTTTCCACTAAACATGTTTCGATAACAAGTAAATCATATTTACCTTGTTGTTCGAATTTTACTTTCTCATCTATATTATTCAAAATTTTAAATGAGTTGGGAGATAGTGAACAATCCTCTGTTAAAACTCTTTTAGTGTTATCAACTGCTAGTAATTTGTTTGTTGATTTGATTTTACCGTTATCTAATTCGGAAGTGAGTATTCTAGAAGGACTCGACATGCTGATAAAATTTAAACAAATTTTAATTAGCAAAAAGTAACTAAATGCAAAATCAAGTTTTAGCAAAATTAGTAATAATGTACCCATAACCATTATTTATTTGCAACGATACTATAATGAGTCAGAATATCAAGGGGCAGTCAGATATGTTGGGAATGTCCTAGAACTCCCAGTTTGTGTTAAACATTCTATTTATTAATAATAATGACTTGTTGATTTTGCATCTCATTATGAAAATCCAATAAACATATCCATGGCTATAGTCTGAATACTGTAACTTTATGTAGTGATATAAACAAGATCAAGTTGACAGTATATAGCCTAAATAGACTAATAAGTATATGGATGAAATTAGGTATCTTATCCTGGTAACACTATTGGATGCGGCCCATTCTGTAGTTGTTACAAGAAGTTGTAAAGTGCTAGATGTGATCCACAAATCGTTCATGTTAAGACATGTGAGTGGGGGCATCCTATGCAATGAGTTTGCATATAGACTGGACCACGAAAATAGTCATTTTTCTTTTTAACAACCATTTACTATTAAAACTGACTATTTTATTTATTAGGTTAACTCGATCTTAATCCTGAGCTAGCTATGAACTCTTGTTTGTTTAGGATTATCGTTTGATCTGCAAACGATGAGAGTAGTCCAACAGCGCTGCTCAATCAGCTTCCCATTTTGGAAATAAGACCGGATGAATAGCTGGAAACATAGCCTTGCAAGATGGAATTCACTCCTACCCGATCTAGGGTTAACAGATAGGTTGTTCTCTTAAGTACTGATTCTAGGTCTTGAACAATCGGGCCCCGCCTTCTCATGATAGAGAAAGGATTTGATTCATAGAGATTATGAATCAGAATTGTTCATTAGAGGATCAGTAGGAACTTAAGAAACAAGATGTATTCACAGGGGTAAAATGGTAATTTTGACCTAGCTGTGATTACGAATAACCTGTGAAGGATCAACTTACTGATTATGGTTATAAAGTGGACATAATATATCTACAGTGAGGGGAGTTCAACTATGGGCTATAGTGGAGTGTCCCATTAGTTAACGAATGGGGGTTAGATTAGACTAATGAGTTTAGCCGATTAATCTCGAATCGTTGGAGCGCATGATCTGTAGGTCTGCGAGGTCCCCCTACTAGCTCGTAAATGGTTAAGTTTTAGAGTAGCTTGAGAAATTAATTTGAAATGTTCAAATTAAAATTAAACGGATTAGGAGAATATATATTTAAATATGATTTAAATATATGAAGATGATTATTGTGCAAAAACAATTAATTTAATATTTGATATTAAATTAATTAATATTTTAAATTAATTTTAGAAAATTATTTTTCAGTTTTTTAAATCAAAATGGATTTTGAAACCAAATTTTGGTTTTAAAAAAAAAATGGAAAATTAGATTACATGAACAAAATGGAAAAACTTGGTTTTCCATTATCATCCTATTCATGTTCACACAAAGCCCACTTCCTCTTCTTCATTAAACTCCAAGCACGAGCTGCAAGCCATGCACACCTCTTCTTTGCATGTTCATCTATAATAAATAAAGAAGATTGGAGTGAATTGAAGGCATGCATTACACAAAAATTTTGAGAGAAAATTTCAGCTGGAAGAAGGGTTCTTCGGAAGTGTGCTGTTGTGAGCTTTTCTCTGTTCTATATTGCTTCAAGTTGTTCTTGAGTCCCACAACTCGGTTTAAAGCTCTAAGAGGATAGTGGGAAAGATCTTGAGGTGGTTCACGGTGGTCTTTGGTGAAGACTACTGCTGATTAATCAAGTTCTTGAAAAGTTCTATAAAGGTATGATCTAAACCCTTTTTATTTAGATGAGCATGCTTTAGTTTCTGCCATTAGTGAATTTGAATGCTTATGGATCCTAGATACTTCCGCTACATGTTATCTTACTCTAACAATTGGTATTAGAGCATCATATAAGCATTCAATTCGATTTAATTTTGGTGTGGTAGGTGTTTTACATGAGATATATGAAACCGATGCACTGATATGGTTTTCTGAGTTTTGGCATTTTAATTCTCTTTAATTTCTCATTTAAATTTGTGATTGGCTCTTATTTCATGAGCTTATATGTGTTAGCAAAAGTCTATAATTTATTTGGAGTCATTAGAGTTGAAATTAAGATGTAATTGAAGAAACAAGTGAAGGAGGCCGAGCTGCTGTTCTAGTTTTTACAGCTTCTGCTCAAAATCGTTATTGAGGTTCAGTTGCTGATAACTGGCAGAAATGGCAGTTATTATAAGCCTTTTATTTAGAATTATAAGGGCTAACAAGTAGAAAATTCGGTGATAATACTTAGAATTTGTGAAAATTTGAGTTTTGCATCGATTAGCACCTAAATCCTCATTGACCCCAATATTGTGCGTTACTCCGTGCCAAAGTGTCTATTTTTGTAGCTATCGCAGGAATCAAACGCATGCGCTGGAAATAAGCAATCGCAATCAAACGCATGGGCTGAAGCCAGGCGACCGCAAAGACAAATGCATGCGCTGAAAGCCGAACTATCGCATAGACGAATGCATGTGGTGATCGCATGGAAGTTGCGGTGATCAAGCGAATATGGTAATCACTTGGAGATTGCAGCCACGGAGTGATAACTATAATAGAAGGGCGATCGCAAGATGAGTAGAATGCGTTGATACTTCATTTGAATCAAGCTCGAACACATACCTCGGGAGTATCAACAAGATAAGATGATGTGACATTGCTCATACTGCGACAAAGGCAGCTGTGAAACATAATGCAATCATGATAGTTGTCGGCGTTTAAACTCTATAAATAGCCCATTGGACCTTCATTTCAAGGCATCTGAACTTCTGCCTCAAAATAGAGGTTTACGATCACAGATGAGAGCATGAGCGAGATTTTCAGTGAGAATTCTTCATCTCTACAACAGATGATGACCTGGCTTCGCGATGGTTAGAAGAAGACGTCTCCAACCATCCCTCCATGGCAACCACCAACAGCCTTGATGCAAGAGTCTTTCATTTTCTCCTCTAACTCTGATTGTATTACATTTTAGCTAAAGATAATAAGACATTTTGTAATTAAAGCATATCTTGCATTCCTTAATCCATCTTCTTATTATCTTTATCTTTATCATCGTTTACCTTCATCGTTTTTATTTCAAAAGGCATCGCAATACTTATCGTTGAGCCTAGAGATAGGACGCATTTGTAGCAACCCCATCCGAGAGAGGTGCGTCTGTGCAGTATAAATGAGTTAATCTTTTTTGCTTGGTGAAAGGCGAATATAACAATGCTTGTCCTGATGGTTGTTGCAATGTTGTATATAAGTATATTAACCGCATTCTAACGCCTAGAAGGTAAGAAGATGGAATGCACTAAAGCAAAAGTAATGCATTGTTCCTAGAGATATAAGCACAATCTATATACTCGACGCAACCAATGTAACTATAGAAATAATATCCATGCAGCTAACACGTGAAAGGGTCAATGCGTTAGTGTGACGAGTTGGGTTACTTCGAGCGATTTTAAGATAATAAACTTATTATGCGTTAATAGTTGTGGTGTATCTACAATTCTCATCGCAAGTTCTTTATTGTTCATCTGTTTTATAGAAGTAGGAGTGGTGTGTATCCCATAAACTTCCTTTTTTACTTTATTCATCGCTACAAAACGCTTGAGCTTCACAAGCATTATTGAGTTGAAAATCCTTGTGTTCAAACCTCGGACTACCTCGAGAACTTGCGTTTTCGTTATACTGGCGAGAAGCCCAAGAAACCTTGTGATAGGAAACGCATTTGACATACTAGATTAACACATTTTCATTCCAAAGCATGACCTCCGACGCATGGGTATAAACGCATATCTTAAGCATGTACCACACATGATTGCGTGCAACCCCATCAATTTTCCTCTAACAGTTGCTAAGCGACATCTAGTTCCAGGCGTTACATGATGTTCTATACGATAGAGCTAAGCGATTGTTTAGCTGCGGTAGACACTAAACGATGATATGAAACGCTAGGCGATGGTGTTAAACGATCGTTTAGTTCTATTCGAGAGTTAAGTGATTGTACTATGCGATAGACAGAAGACACTAAGTGATCGTGTACCTCTTCTCAACACAAGATGATGGTGTTAGACAATTGCCTTCAACGTACACGATCGGCCTTAGAAAGACTTTGAGGTTGGACTGAGAGCAGCTGGTTCGACTAGTTTTCTCAAGGTCCAATCCGGTTCAGCCTCAAAGGGTTTTTGGCTAGTTCGGTTCAGACTCATCCAGTCCGGTTCAAGATGCTTGGGTTCGGTTTGGAGCGGTTCGAGCGATTTAAAGACGTTTTTGAAGCTGTTTGTAATAATTAGGCATCTGTTTGCTTGTTTTTGCCAAAACAAAAATCATATCAGATAGTATTTAATTGTTTATGCATGTGATGTATGTAATAATTAAATAATTCATGTATATGCATACAGTATGCCATGGAGATTTAAAACCCCACTGTAGGAAGCATGTTACATGCATTGAAAGTATGTTATAATTGTTATAATATATAGTATGCATGTTAGGGTCATGTTTAATATAATGTTTATATTAGATAATTTTGTTGAATGTTGTAGATGTTAAGCATGTCTAAAATTTTGTAAGTTGTTATAAAATTAGTTAGATGTTTAAAATTCATAACAAAGAACAGTTGCATGCCACTTAGATTAACAATTAGTTTTAATCGTTAAAATAGATTGTTACCTTATAAAATACAAACTCATATCGGTTCATAAACCTGTCTAAGGCTAGGGGTACTTAAGTTGCCGGTTTACGGAACACCTCCTACCTGGGGATTATGACCGAACTATTGAGAGTTGTTAACTGATATTATGAGCTTGCGTGAGCGATATGAGGTAATAAAATGGTTTATCACCAAGACATTGTAGGTTAATTCCAATTATAAGTGTTATACTTGAATAAACCACTTAGACTTAGGTTGTATGAAATTAGTCGTCATGCCTAAGTAAAATACCCAAACATTTAGAACACTTCAGTGGGAGATTAACAATATATTCAATGATATATAGTTATTAGCTTTCATGTCATCAAGAGTTCACACCGTCAGATCCATGCTCGGCTTCGTGTCGATTTTACCTCGACTGCTCCATTTGGAAAGTGTTTGCATGGGTCAATAACAAGGTGAATGAGGGAGGTAGTTCATAGTAAGTGGGTGAAGGAAATGTGTCAACATTTCCTACGGTTCCTCCATTAGTTTGAATCATGAGATTCCTATTGTTGCGCCGCTATCTTTTTAGGCGGCACTAGCTATCGTTAACCGCGGCGATCCCCTCGGAGGGTTGTAACCTATGAAGCACAGACACAGATACGGTTACACGATACAGATACGATCGGATACGGCGATTCGTCGGTTTCTAAAAAACTAACATACGGATACGTCTAAAGATACGTCATTTTTTCTATATATATTTCTAAAAAACGAGGATACTGATCATTGAAGATACATTTTCTTTTTCTTAAAAAAAAATCTAGGATATAGATAAATTTAACATACAAGTTAATAACAATAGCACAAAATAGAATACAAACACTGAAATACAATACAAAAAAAGCAACTAAGATGTTGAAGTACAATAGTTAATAAAATGAAATAGAAAAGTGACTCATATTATAAAGAAGAAGAAGAAGATTAGAGGGAGAAGTATGAAGATAAATGAAGAACTTCTTCATTGAATTTTTTAAGATATCCAAATTGTTTATATTTTAGTGAACTTTGCGTGGACTCAAATGTGAAGATGAAGATTAGATGATTCTAGGGTTTGGTCTTTTATTTATTTTTTTCCTTTTAGTTTTGGACTCGAGTAGTGAGCTTTCTAAATAGGTTGTCTAATTTTAGATTGGGAAAAAAATAGATGAGTTGCTTGTCTTTTTTCTTTAAAAAAAGATATGCATAGAAATAGATACATCAAATCGTGTGTCAGATACGTATCTGGGAAGTATCTGGAAGTATCGGTATCTGATACTGTCCGATACAAATTCTTTGCCTCACATGAAGTATTTGTGCTTCATAAGTTGTAACATAGGATTCGGAACATCCCAGGCTTCAGTAAAATGAATGGAGTCTTATAGTTCCGTCTTGGATATTTTCTTCTATCTTGGAGGCATATTCATACCGTCCTATAAGATCTGAAAATGGCGGGTCACACTTACAAGAATTACTAATTGTTAGTAAAGATCTTGATCGAAAATGATAACGAAAAGAACTATTGGAATATGAGTTATTCTGGAAAATAGTATTTGGTCAAGTACTGTCTTACTTCTGTGAAAGAATTCTTGACTGGCCCTCGGTAGTAATTGTTCTAAATCACTTAAGTATCGTTGCAAATAAATAAAGATTTATTGGGTACTTTATTATTTTGTTAAAAATGGATTTATATGCAGATTTATTAGAGTTTATTTAAAATGTTTCATCAATATCGAACTCAATCATACAATTGCTTGCTTTTGATAAATTTAACGGAGAGGGTTATTCGAACTGGAAGTCAAATATCAATACGATATTAGTAGTAGATGATATGAGGTTTGTGTTGATGGAGGAGTGTCCTCCAGTTCCTAGTTCAACAGCCACCTAAAATGTTCGAGACATCTATGATAGGTGGGTGAGGGTGAACGAGAAAGCCCGGGCTTATATCTTGGCGAGTATATCTGATGTACTCAACAAGAAGCATGAGGTCATGCCCACAACCCGTGAGATTATGGCATCATTACAGGAGATGTTCGGGCAACCGTCATCTTCTGTTAGACAAGAAGCCATCAAGTATGTCTATGTTACATCCATGAAAGATGGAACAAACGTAAGAGAATACGTTCTCGACATGATGGTTTATTTCAATATTGCGGAGGCTCACGAGGCGATGATAGACGAGACAAGTCAAGTGAGCATGATACTGGAATCTCTTTCTGAGAGTTATCTACTGTTTAGGACAAATGCTATAATGAACAAAATCACTTATAACTTAGCGACGTTGTTGAATGAGTTGCAGACTTATCAATCAATGATGAAACTAAAGGAAAAAGAAATAAATGTTATTTCAAAACCGAAAAAGTTTTATAAGGGGTCCACATCAGGTACTAAACACAATAATGATAAGAAAGTTGGTCCTTCTTTTTCTAAGGATAAAACCGTACAAATGAAGAAGAAGGGAAAAGGGAAAAAGAAAGCCACTGCAAAGAAAAACAAAAACAAAACTCCCAAAGGAAAATGTTTCCATTGCGGAGAAGTTGGGCATTGGAAACGATCGTGTAGTGCAGCCTTAGACAGGAATATATATCGGTTGAGTTTGTAACCCGAGTTTTACAAGTTTTAACAATTTATTTTAGCTATTAAAACGAGTGGTTAACCTACGTGAGCATGCAACTGTTCTTTGTTATGGATTTTAAACATCTAACCCAATTTTATAACAGTTTACAAAATTTTAGACATGCTAAACATCCACAACATACATCAAAGGCATTCAATATTTAATATAACAATTATATTAAATAAAAGAAATCCTAACATGCAGACTATATATTATAACATTTTATAATATATTTTCAATGCATGTAACATGCTTCCTATGGTGAGATTTTAAATCTTTATGGCATACTGTATGCACATACAAGATTTATTTAATTATAACATACATCAAATGCATAAATAATTAAACACAAACTAGTATGGTTTTAGTTTTGGCACAAACAAGCAAACAAAAGCCTAATTATTATAAAACAGCTTCAAAATCGCTTCAGAACCGCTCGAACCGCTCCAAACCGAACCCAAACAACTTGAACCGGACCAGAAAAGTCTGAAAACCTTTTGAGGCTGAACCGGACAGGACCTCAAGAAAATCAGTCGAACCGGCTACTCTCGCTCCATGCTCGAAATGGCCCATCATGCCTGATTGTGTAGCGCCATCGTCTAATGTCGGATAATGCTACACGATCATGTAATGCCATCGTATAGTGCCTCTTCTGATCATTTAGCGCACACACAAAGCGACACGATCGTTTAGTGCTATCGTATAACGCCTACACAAAGCTACACGATTGTGGAGTGCTATCGTATAGCACTCTTCATATCGTTTAGCTCCCGCACAAAGCTACACTATCATGTAGAGCTATCGTATAGCGCCTCTATACATCGTTTAGCTCCCGTAGTTCCATGATCATCTAGCGCACAACACTTCAACGCCCAGCACCCATAGCTACACAATCGTCTAGTGTATGTACACATCGGCGCCCGAAGCTATGCGATCGTGTAGCACGCAACACTTCAATGCCCAGATTTGAGCATAGGCTGAAGAACTAGAATATGTAGCTCGACCTTCTTCACTTGTTTCTTCAATTACAACTTAATTTCAACTCTAATGACTCCAAATAAATTACACTCTTGAGAACACATATAAACTCATGAATCAAGAGCCAGTTACAAATTTGATCAAGAAATCAAAGAGAAAATAAATGCCAAAACTAAAAATAAAAAAAAATAAAAAAAAAAAACCATATTAGTGCACCATGTTCATATAACTCATGAAAAACACCCACCGCACCAAAATTAAACCAAATTGAGTGCTTAAATCATGCTCTGATACCAATTGTTAGAGTATATCAGCAAATAGCGGAAGCAACAAGGATCGATAAGCACTCTAATTCATTAATATCAAGAGGGTTTCAAGTCATACCTTTGTAGAACTTCTTGAAATCTTGATTCTCATCTTCTTCACCACGAATTTTTCTGCAAAAATTCTATAGATTGCATGCCTCAATTCCACTCCATTCTTCTCAATATATTGCAGACTATCATGCAAAGAAGATGGTTGCATGAGATGCAGCTCATGCTTGAAGTTATTGAAGCAAAAAATGGTGGGTTTTGTGTGAGCAAGTTGAAGGAGTAAATGGAAAAAGTCATAATCCCATTTTGTGTTTTTAAAACTTTTTCAATTTTTTCAATTGATTTCAAAAATTAATTTGATTTCTAAAATTGAAAATATTATTAATTTTACAAAATTAATATCATAAATTAATTTTCTTAATAAAATTAATAAATAATTATTTAAACAACTTAAATAATTGGAATTAATTTAATACCAAATATTAAATTTAATTTTACACAAATTCATCCTCAAATATTTAAATCATATTTCAATATGAATTATCTTATTCTGTTTAATTTTTAAAATTAAACGTGTAATTATATCTCTAAAAGCTAATTCATTTAAGAGCTAGTAAGGGGACCTTGCAGACGTAGAGTTATTCGAGATTAATTGGCTAAACTCATTTAACAAGCTAGGCCAGTTTCAATAGGCTCCAAAATTGTCTCATATGCAAGCTGTTAAGAGGCTACTAAGGTAGTTGAAGGGCAGTTTAGCTCTTGGGTTCATTATTCACCGAGAGTTCTCATTACTCTCTTACATGCTACACTGATGTGGATCGGGTGAATTGGCTCATATAGGTACAAATTTTTTTTTTATGAAAATTTGGGTCATTTATAATTGGGGTTCAAATTTTTAAATCATCGGTACAATTATTCGAATATGATTGATGTCGGATGAAGAATCAATAAATCAATTTCGAAATTGAGGATAATTGCGTTGGATGGCTCTCTCCCCCACCTATCAGATTTCTGGAGAAATCTAGAAGGAAGGGAGGTTCCAGTTCTTTCCGTCTCCAGAGACTCCTTCTCCCTCCTTTTATACCTCCGACGATGGCGAATTTCTCCACCAAAACATTTCTTACAGAATCTTCATTCCCACAACTCTCTCCAACTCAATTCGAACCTGACACTTCTCTTTACAGGCACAGATTTCTAGACAATCCACTAGGTTTAGTTTAATAAATGGCTCAAGCCGTATCAAATCTGCCTCGATTCGTCTCCTTCACGCCTAGCAAAGCCTCTTCTAATGATCCGAAGAAGCTTACAATGCTTGCTCGTAGAAGTAGCATTAAAGCCATGGCAGGGAATGGCAAAGATAATCTCGATCACTTACAGAGAGCAGTGGGAAAGGAACACCAAACATCTCAGCCACCAAAGAAACGAGTAGCTCCTGTTGGTAATTAATCCAACCTTTAACCTTTTGCTGCTAGTTTTAATGTTTTCCCCTCTTTTTGCTAATTTCTCGTGTTTGTTTGTTTGTTTTCTAGGGCTTTGGGATCGATTTCCGACGGCGAGAACGGTACAGCAAATGATGGAGACAATGGAGAGGATAATGGATGATCCTTTTGCTTACTCGGGGGCATGGCCGTCACCTCCATTTACCAGCGATGGAGCTGGTTATAGCAGGGGAAGAACTCCATGGGAGATTAAAGAAGGGGAAAATGAGTACAAGATGAGGTTTGACATGCCAGGTATGACGAAGGACGATGTGAAGGTGTGGGTGGAGGAGAAAATGCTGGTTGTGAAAGCTGAGAAGGCTGAGAAGGTGAAGAAGGCTAGTTCAGAAAATGGGAAGGTAGAAGAAGAAGAGGGAGATTGGTCTGCTAAAAGCTATGGAAGATATAGCAGCAGAATTGCTTTGCCTGAGAATATTCAATTTGAGCAGATTAAGGCAGAGGTAAAAGATGGGGTCTTATACATAACTATACCAAAAGCTAGTGTTACAAGTAAAATTGTGGACATCAATGTCCAGTGAAAAATTGGGAGTAGTCTTCAAGAGTAGTTTTTTTTTTTTTTTTTGCTGCTTTCAGTTTCAAAGTACCTGATGTAAACAGTAATGAAGATGAAGTTCTTGCAATTTCATCCTGGCTTTTGTAATCTATCCAACAAAGCTTTGATGTAAACATTTGTTATTATTGATGGAATGATACCTTTAGTTACCTGCAAAACTGCAACCCCTTGTATTTTCTAGAGCATTGGTTCATCAGAATGTTGAAGATTAAGGCAGAAAACTGATTTTAATATGGTGAAGGCAGGTGGTTTCTTCTGTTATTGTCTAAATTGAATATCAGTGGCTGAAACTTTACTTCAGGAGTGATGTTCTTGCTTTCAGAGGATCAATCTCAATATGAAAGCAATGATAGAGTTTTAGAGAGATGAACCAGAATGCCAATCTTCAAGTGTAAGTTGTTTTCAGATGATTCTCATATCTCTACCTGTAGCCTAGTTAAGTAGGTGAGCCGTTACTTCTGCATGAACAAAACCCTTAATGGATGTCCTAAAAGCAGGAAACTTTCACTATTTCACAACAATTTAATCAGACCCAAGTTGCTGTTTGGACAGATAACTTTCAGAACCGAGAAGTTAGTATCTTCTTCATTGAATTAATCTGTTAATTTTATGCTAAAAACAACAAAATATCCAATCCCAGAATAGGATCAGTGTGCACCTTGAGAACAAGCTCCCACAAGGATGTCTCAGTGTCTTGTAATTGTCTGAACTCAACACCAGCCACCAGTGGTTATGGTATCAATTATCCCACTATATTGATACTCAACCTTTTCCTTAAACTACTTTTATTGAGATGGCCCCATCTGTATTTATGTTTAGTTATTTACTAAAACAAATTGAAGTTGATTACGTTGTTGAAATGACAATGCTCTATCAATAATTCATATGGTATAAGGTTCACAGAACATGTTCGTTTGAATTTGTATCTTAGTCACTGAATGCAATTTATTTTAAAAGACACAACACTGGGAAAGAAGAAAAGGAAACCATTGGATTAGCAGCAGAAATTATACAGAGAAATACTCTCTCTTTCTCTATCTATCTATCTTGCAATCTCGTGAATTTGTACAGATGATATTAGCAGAGAATCAAGCTTACAGCATAGTTTGGATATGATCTAGATGACAGTCTCGAACTCGAGAAGCCTTCGTTTTGACATCTCCTACTGTTTCAATTTGTATATTGCCAGAATTTTCCTCCCCTGTTGCGTAAGGGCTTCCTCAACTGAAGTTATATACAAGTCTTGCCAAAGCATTGGATCATGATTCTTTCTTCTGATGGATCAGAACATGTAATCTGGCATAAAAATATTCATGTCTGGTTGAAACAGTGGGAGGTTTTCGGTATAAAGGTAGAAATGTAATAGATTTTCCTTGGCCAGAGTTTCTGAGTCGATGATTTCTTCGTCGCTTGTAAGAACCCACAGATCCCTGGTGCTCAACCTGTTTAGACAGTTACGACAAAACGGACAGGAACGCGATCTCGCACTCCTGAAGACAAGATTACCACAGGGATAACTCTTAATTGTTAGCTGATGATAAGAAAAATGTACAACAGAAACTTCAAAGTTAAGAAGGAAGAAAATTTGGTGTAAAATTGTACTATTGAGATTACCAATCCTGGAAGCAGCTGAGGCACATCGAATGACCACAATTTGGCAAGACAACATCTCTGCAGTTCTCCATGCATATCCCACATTCTTCATCCCTCTGAAGATCTTCATTAGATAGATTTTGTTCGTCTTCTGTTATCTTCCTAGACGAAGTCTCTCCTTTTGATTCAACACGCCCACTATGAAGTTGCCTAAGTGAAGGGTATATTACAGCTGCCAGGGTTTTTCACAGTAAATGATTTGAAACTAATCTGTTTTATCTCTAGAAAAGCAAAAGTTAGGAGAGAAGTACGGACCATAAAACTCCTTAAGGGTGGCTTTTCTTTCTCTTGGCAACACCAACGGTTTTCCATCGACGTATACCTGCATACTTGAGTAAACATTGAGGGGGCTTTAGATTTCTTTAAACAGGCGAGAAAGAAAACTTCCCCCAGGGCTCAGGAAAATGGAAGTCAAGTTGTCAATAATGCTGCAAGAATTGAGGGAAACACCTTGTACAAGAGTATGTGGAAAAGGCCCAAAAAACTTGGAAGAGGATCTGTGCAACTGAAATCCATCCATTCGATCCAATGAAGAAAAAATGGAGCAAATGGGCTGTAATGCAATCTCATTTGAATACAAAAGCCACCGTAATCTCTCGGGAGCATAGCCGCCCTGCAAATGCAAAACCAAACGGTTCAAACCCCGTGAGAAACCCCAGTTTTCAATGTCAATATCAACAAGTCATTCAACTAATGTAACAACAAAGCTTGTATATCAGAAGTTCAGAACCATGGCAATCTTTTGGATTCTAGAAAATAAAGGAGGGTTTATGGTAAAGCTTATGGATTCCAGAAGATGAAACTTGTGGAGAAGTCTTAAAATTGGGGGAAATGATGGGGATATCGCCAACAAATGAAGATTACCAGTGTACCAACCGCTACACAAAAATTGAAGGAGCATTGAGAGAATAGAACCCCAAAAGTTTCCTCCTTAGATTGCCAGGTATTTGCATTTCTTGGATTAAGCCTATATAATACTTACAATGTATTTGCATGTTTTATATCAGCTTCAACAGCTTTAAGAGATTCTTTAAATGAATTCCTTTTGGGTTGTTCTGGCCACATATTTTTTCCTTTGAATTTGATAGAACAAAAGAACGAATGATAAAGAAAGACAAGAAAAGATGAAATGTATTTGTGGAAAGGCTTTGTCCTGTCATCTGAGAATTATAAGGGGGTAATCAGAACAAAAAGAAAATGAGAGAAAAAAGGAGATGGGTAACCTTGCTTTGGTTTCAAACTTCAAACCTTTGAAACTTTAAGACAAGAAAGGGATAGCTTTACTTACCCTCTGTTTCTTAACTTTCTCAACTGCAATTGGGGATTGCATTGTTTCCAAGTCAGACGTTCCTTCCTTTGCTAAAAAACCCAAAACCCAATAACTAAGCATGTTAAGAATGAAGATAAACATAGGATTAACTAATTCCTCAACCCATTGATTGCTAAAACAAATAAAGGGGTTAGAGATTCGCAAACATAATGGAGATTCTTCTTACCTAAGTATGATCTCATCTCGCCATTCATTCCACCGGAAAGTGGGCAGTGGTTCTTGGCCAGCAACAGCCATCTTCTGTCTTTTAACGAACTCTTAAATCAGCATTTTTGTTTCCCCCCGACTGAATCCCTCCATGTTCGTTTCTTGTTTTAAAGAAATTTGTGAACAAAAAGGTAAGGAAAAGCAAGGATTTTAAGAATTGGGCCATCTCTCCTCGTAAGCCCGAGTTCATTTTATTTCAAGGCTGTCAACTTTACTTTGGACCAAGAGCAATCATATTGAAGAAGATTTCAATTCGAAGTTAAATAGGGGAAAAAATTAATTAGGGCTGTTTTTCTTTAGCCACTTAATTAGGGTTGGACTAAGCTTTAGGCCCAGTATATTTCAAGTTTTCCCATGGGATTAAGACGGTCATGGTTTGTTTTACAGAATTCTATTTTTTTAAATTTTAACATGGAATTTGATATCCTACAAAAAAAAAAAAAGAAAGAAAGATTTTTATGTCGAATATGGTTTAGTTAATTAATAAATAATATCGAATATTCACTATTATTAATTTTAATTTATTATTAAATAGACTTAATAAATTTCAACTAATATCTTTACTATTATGTTATCTTTACTATTTAATATAAATTATCAGTGTTAATTATCAATATTCTAATTAATCTAATTATGTTTAATTAAAAAGTATTTATTTATTTTTATTTTATTAATTAAATAATTAACTAACATAATATTAAATTAATTAATGTTGAATTTAATTGATCTCAATTTGCTTTTAGTTTCTATATATAAATTATTAAATGGAACTCAAAAATTTAACTTATAGATATTAATTATCCTACACATCCAAACACACACATTAATTATCCTATATATTTAAAACTCAGATATTCAAATCTCAAATATTTAATATCT
This sequence comes from Benincasa hispida, assembly GCF_009727055.1. Taxonomy (NCBI): domain Eukaryota; kingdom Viridiplantae; phylum Streptophyta; class Magnoliopsida; order Cucurbitales; family Cucurbitaceae; genus Benincasa; species Benincasa hispida. Next base: position 50,493,500 of record NC_052355.1, on the reverse strand, counting down.
ACATCCATGAAACAATATCTACGATTCAAACAGTATCTTAGGATATATCTTACCAAATGTCTCAGATAGTTTTTTGTTTTTTTATAAAAAAAAGTCTCAAATAGGTTTTTTTTTAATTCATGGATTTTCACCATTTCTTCTTCTTTTTTTTTTTTATCTTATCAAAATATCCTTATCATAATTAGTTATTATTATTTTTAGTTTGTAAGTTTAAAATATTTTTATTCTGGAATTTATTTTCAATTTGACGGTTTTAAAAAGTAGCATGCAGAAAATTTTTTTCTTTTTTTGGGGGGGAAAATGTCATAGTTCATACACGTATTTTTAGTGGGGAGGTTACAAAATCATCCATTTTTAAGGTTCTTTTAGTAATCATTTAAGTAATCATTTTATTTTTTATTTTTATTTTTAAAAATTAAGCCTATAGACCCTACTTTAATTCTAAATTTCTTCTTTTGTTATCTGCTCTTAACCAATGATTTAAAAAATCAAGTCAAATTTTGAATGTTAAAAAAAAGTAACTTTCAAGAAGTCGTTTGTTTTTTAATTTTGGTTAAAAATTCAACTATAGTACTCAAGAAAGGGGAAAATTAAAAGAATATTGTCCTTTTAGAAACTATTTAGGCAAATATTGTTGTTTTCAAACTATTTGTAAAAATATTATTATTATTTTTTAAAATAAGTCGAGGGTGGAAAATTCGACCTACATAGGTCGAATTTTGAACCATCGACCTTCCTTTCACTTGTACGTCGAACTTTGAACCCTCGACCTTGCCCTTCCTAACATTATTATTGAGTCTGTTTAATTATCATTCCGGAGACCTTCCTCTATCAAAATATCGTATTTCTAAATTTTCATAAGGTTCCCCTGGAATTCTTAGGCGAATATGAAGCGCACTGGATACAAGTTATGCTTGGAATTGAAAGACAATTCCGAATTAGCTTTGTCCTACGAAAAATTTTGTATATAGTTGTCGGAAGGTTTACACACACTATGTCGAAACTTCAAAGAGATTAGGAAGATAAATGGGCTAGTAGATTAAGGAGAGAGCGATTTCAAGAGCGAGATAGTAGGAGAAGAGCGAGAAATTGAACGAGATTTTAAAGAGAGAGCAAGATTTCAAAGCGAGATTTTTAGGAGAGAGCCGAGATTCAAAAGCGAGAATGTTGGAGAGAGCAAGATTTAGTTTATATTGACTAATTCCGACTAACATTGAACTTGGTAAAATGAAATGGTTGAATAATTGAAAAATGAAATTATAATTACGCATTGAGTTTCTGGGAGTAGATCCCATAATCAAAAAACGTGTTTTGTGATTATTCTAGAAGAAATGTAAAGCTAGTAATCATTAATGAAAAAATAACAACAATAACAGAGGAGAGCAAGATATTGAGAGAGAGCGAGAGTGAGAGTGAGAAGCACGAGATCTTAGGAGAGACGCAGAGTTTTTCACTCTTATTTGAATTTCCATAGAAAATATATAAAAAAAAGATGAAAAAAAGAGCCTAATAATCATTACTAATATATTGAATAATCATTAGACTATAAATTCAATATATTAGAATTATTATTATATTGAATAATTCATTAGACAACAATTGAATAGTATTAGAATTATGTAATACTATAATTTGAATAATCATTAGACAATAAATTGAAAATAAATTGGAATTATATTATATTATTATAATATAAATGAATATATAGATTATTATAATGTAAACTTTAATTATTAAAAAAAAAAAAAATGAATATACAAGTAGATTATTATAATAAAAAAATTGAATATACAATAAATTATAAATAACAAATGATATACATAAGAAATGGAATATATAATTTAATAAAAAAATTATTTATTAATTCAATCCTAACTATCTGGAGCCATCTTTGTAATAAAAGCACCTTCCTCGATATGTCACTAACTGGTTACAAAATCACATCGTTGTCAGTGGGCTAGATTCTATCCAATCCATCTCATTGTGAAATAAACGTGAAACTTTTCGGCTACCAGTCTTCTTCAACATACGATGGATTAGGATTGTAAGACAGGCATTAGGTGCGTGACCAGTAATCTTCATGCCGGTACAGGTTGAAATTGAGAAGAAGTAACATTCAGGCTACATGACATATTTGTTAGTAGTCCTCAATACAAATCTTTGTATTTCATGTTAAAAATGGAGCAAACGGCCATAAATAGTATGCGAGCATTTAAAGCAATTATGACGACGTAACTTTGCGCTTTGGGAACAATTTAGTGCTATGACATGCAACCTGAGTGGAATAGTCTCGGTAATGATGGCTTGTCGAGATCACTAAGTATCGAAAAATCCTGAGAGAAAAATGTAACCCAACGTAAGAGGTGGGTTAATTTCAGATACGACAATGCTGGTAATAATTGAGCAGTGAACACCCAGCAAATGGTTTGACGGGGACCGAAATGTGTCCATTCATGTTCTAACTTTAGAACATATCGATTATTTTGTAATGGCGAGATCGTATTAACTGGAGAAATAGCTTTGCAAACATCAAGAGTGCAGGATTATTCAGTTTGGACTGGCAATCCTGATCACAGCCCTTGGTTCGAGAAGAAATGGAGGCCCCCGAGATGCATACGATTCCTATGTCCCTGTTGAAGAAGTGCAACTATCCACTCTAACAAGACATAAGTGGTTATTGGGGTTACCTGTTTTTGACGGTGAAAGCGTGTGGCCGGTCCACGAGAGTGAATGGTACGATGACCTGGTTTAATTTGTACTGTATTGGTGAGGACCCCACCGGCTCCCGATAATTACAAGGATCGAGGTTAAGTTTTAAATGATGGTTTAGGAACACAATTTTGTGAGCCTCACCAGAATGAAGCCAAATGAGGAAACTTGTCCATAAAGAAAATATGCCGCGGAGCCATGTTTACATAAATTGATCGGATGGAAGTCCTGTTTTCAAGATAAATCAAGTCATTTTTGGGTTCACTTGATGTTTCCCTAGCCCATGTTTAGCTTAAGCCTCCATGATGGCGGGGCAGTATTAGTGGGGTGGAAGTTTGCTTGGCAATGGTTGTTATAGACAGACTATCAAAACAACAAGACCTGAGGTTCGAAAGATAAGTTGGGCCTCTCAACTTTTGCAACCTATGGGCCCTTTGGGAAGCGATTTCCAACATGGCCTCCAACAAGCTTACATCCATGTTTAATGACGCTTCAAGTTAGTTTTGGACGCGTAAGCACGGTTTTCTCGATATGTTGTTTTAATTCCAATTTTCCAATTTTATATCATGATTAGTTAAATTAATTCTAAATTATAATTTAAAAATTTAGGTAGCAGAGACAAAATTTGTGTGAACTAGGACCAGCCACACAATTGTAGCTCAACCAGTAATAGATATATGTTTTTAATCCTTGCTTTCCTATAGCGACCTGAACAAAATATATTAATTAAAACCTAATTTAATTTATTTTATTCACAATTTTTTTTAATTGTATATTGTTCTTTTAAGTAAATTCCCTCTAAATAATGTTTTTTGTGTTTTCAAGTTAATTTGGGAGCCTACAAAAATTTATTTTTGTGCCATATTTGCCTAATTTTTTGTACCGAATTGTCCCAAAACATATGGCGGATCGAATTGATCCCTCCTCCAATATGTTTTCACATTGGTGATGGCATCCTTCTTTGAACAAGGGTGAATGAGAAACAATTCCCGGATTTTCAGCAAGATGTCCCCATCGCCTTAGTAATCTAACCCGTTCCACATGATATTGACTAAGGAACTGGAGATTGGGTCCAAAAGTTGGGCACATTTGGTGGTGCGATGGACTATCTGTGGCAAAGTTTAATTGAGTGTGGGTTTTTTTCTCCTTGACCAGTTTTGCCAAAGATGTCACTCCGGAAAATATATTCTTGGCCTAATATTATATATACATAGGCGTACGTTCACTTCGTCCGGGGAGCAGCTGTGGGTCCATGCTGGTAAAATGAATGAAATTATTATCTATTTTTTAATTTTAAAATTATTTTAAATATTGTCCCTAATTAGTTTTTTTATAATTCACAGAGAGTTTGAACAAGCATAAAGACTCCGTGAGGTTTGCCCCGAATGATCCGAACCAGGTTTCTTTTGCTTATATGTAAGTGACCCAATTCAGAAGCTATAGGAAGATTCCATTATATGTACGATATAAAATTTCCTCCACAGCTCCCTAACGTAGAGACCTGTTTGGGAAAAGGAATTGAGTTTTGATATTTTGCAACACATAAATGTGGAGA